>NW_024712913.1:1008828-1149573 GCF_018991925.1 Homarus americanus
TCTCTCTCTGGTAGGGACGAAGTTTTTGGGGTAATATATGGCACAACTATCTCAGGAGTCAGGCGGTATCTTTCGAAATATTAGAAATTTATCACTCAGTCAACAGATGCAGATTTGTGGTGTAACTTCAAATAGGGGAATTTATTGACTTTAAACTATAGGAGGTGTAGCTATACGAAAAGTCAATAGCCATTATAGGGGTAAAAATGATTGGTAGTGATTGCAATTGTTTTACTGTGATGGAGATATAAATAAGTATCTTTTCTTGTATGAATTGAGTAAATTATTGTTGTAAGAAACTGATCATTGGTTTTGTGCTATATAAAGCATACAAATGGTCACTAATGGTGGTGATGATGATAAAAATACTAATACATAAAAGGTTTTCAGGAATATAACGATTGAGGTTCGATCCCCTGTGACCTGGAACTCATAAACACGCCACAGTAATATAAATTTTAAACATTCAAAAGTTACTTGTAAACAACAACTATCATATGTACCGTTGCTGACAAAATTCCCTGAACACTTTCGGCAATATCTGGCATTTGCGTGAGGGTCGTTTAGGTAAGGACCACTGGTTCACACCCTGGGTACCTCGGGTTCACTCAGCTGTGAATGGGTCGTTAAATCTACATTTCGGCAAAGTTAAGGTGGTTGAGGTCGGTACCGGCCACTCTGCCTCCTTGTGTACAAAAAGGCTCACTGTACAGTGTGCAGTATACACACAGCCCTTAATGGGTCGTCAGTTCAACTAGACTCAATGTTACGCAGGTGATTTTAAAGATTTATTATGTCTTTCGTGTTGTAATTGTAACATAATTTATTAAAAGAAGCAGCATTAGCCGAGCTGTAAACCAACCCCATATATTATGACCCACCAATGGATGCCACTTTTACTTACTTTATTTTTCACTTATTCTCTTCGCCTTCTCTTGATTAAAGTATTAGTGACATACTGTTTGATTTTAATTTTTTTAGTAAAATAAAGTAAAAAAAAATAGATGCTAAAGACGTCAGTGTTAGTATATGAGTGTTGTGGTGTTGACAGCATGTGTTAGCCCTAAGTTACCGCAACACCTCCCCTGTGTCAGCTTTGGGGAAGGTGTGGATCATCACCTGTGTAATATAATACGTCAGACCCGTTCAATAACTTCCCTGCTGACGTCCCGCTGCAAACCTAATCCCCCTAAAACTTCAGCAGCCAGCGATGGTGTAAACTGTGTCAGCTCGACCGTAATCCACCCAATAGAATTTCACTGACAATCGAACGGCTACTTCGTTTACGTTGTGTGGGGATGCAAGTCTTCCTCTTCATAATATATCCCGGAGGAACATGTTGACTTTTTAAGGAGATATAAAGGGATATTAAAGACCATGAATCCCATACCTTAGACGAGTTAGATTTTTATGGAGAATTTAATCTTTTAATCTTCCCTTTTAAGAGAATCAACACTTCTGGGTATGAATGAGCGGAGGTGAAGTGAACCCTTTCATATATGACGGGGGCCACGACCCAGGGAAGTGACTCAGCTTAATAGATGTGTCATGAGTCAGTGTAGTCACTCGGCTTACTAGATGTGTCATGAGTCAGTGGAGTCACTCGGCTTGCTAGATGTGTCATGAGTCAGTGGAGTCACTCGGCTTGCTCAATATACTATGAATCAGAGGATTGATTCAACCTACAGTGTATATCAACAGTGTCGTTGTCGTGAACAGCCTTTATGATATACTGACTGGTAATTGTTTTAATGATACGCAAGCAGTGGTGGTGGTGCTGTTGGTGAGGGATGATAGAAGGTGAGGCTGATGTTGGGAGTGAGGATGAAGTGAAGGTGAGGGCTGATGTTAGGGGTGAGGGATGAAGTAGAAGGTGAGGGGTGATGTTGGGGTGAGGATGGAAGTAGAAGGTGAGGTGATGTTGGGGTGAGGCTGGAAGTGAAGGTGAGGGGCTGATGTTAGGGGTGAGGGATGAAGTAGAGGTGAGGGGCTGATGTTAGGGGTGAGGGATGAAGAAGTAGAGGTGAGGGTGATGTTGGGGTGAGGGATGAAGTAGAAGGTGAGGGGCTGATCTCATTTGGGGTGAGGATGAAGTAGAAGGTGAGGGTGATGTTGGGGTGAGGGCTGATGTTGGGGAGTGGGAGCTGATGTTGGGGTGAGGGATGAAGTAGAAGGTGAGGGGTGATGTTGGGGTGAGGGATGAAGTAGAAGGTGAGGGGTGATGTTGGGGTGAGGGATGAAGTAGAAGGTGAGGGCTGATGTTGGGGTGAGGGATGAAGTAGAAGGTGAGGGCTGATGTTGGGGTGAGGGCTGAAGTAGAAGGTGAGGGCTGATGTTGGGGTGAGGGATGAATTAACAGCAGATGGTTAAGTACTCCCGAGTGTGAAGTGATAACAGGAACGAATTACAGACACAAGTAACAGAAGAACAATAGTAGCGATAAAGTGAAACAATCAACAGAAGAATAACAGCAACAAAAACAGAAAAGAATAACAGTAACGAATAACAAAGTAACAAATAACAGGAACGAGTAACAGTAACAAATATCAGTAACGAATAACAAACAGATAACAGAGGAAAAACCAAGAAATAAGAGGTCAATTAGCCTTACATTATTACCACCATTATTACTCGCCTATGTTGTTACACCTGCCAGGGAGGAAGGGGCCTAACTAGCTTATATCACGGGGTAAATTATGTAAGGTCAGGAGGCCCCCTTGTAGGCAGCGAGACAGAGTTAGCCATTATAACTCCTATGACCTCTGTACAGATGGTCGGAATTGGTCCAGGATGTTGATAATGGAGACGTATGTTTATTTGTTGTCTCGGCTTCGTATACTGTCTCATTATTTGTCTCATTTTGTTTCTCTGTTTTTGTTTTCGTTGTCGCTTTTGCCTGTCTTCACTACAACATTCGTACTTCTTTGTTCTGGGTCGTAGTCGAGCGGTTGTGTCATTTACTCAAGAGTTAAGGAAGAATAGAATGAAAATTGTTTGCTTTCTCAAGTATTTTTTCTGTTTTCGTGTAAGTGGTTCTCTTGGCGGGTCTTGTCGTAGAAGATGGCGGTCCATGTTACACTCTCTCATCATAAAGGAGGCAATGCCATTTACGTGCAGGAGGCGGGTGAATATCCCTCAGGTGTAGGTTCTATAAGTTGTGTCAATGTTGAGTTGAGGGGGACGCCAGGGCTCGTTCTGTAAGGGAGAGCAGCTGGAGACAGAAGGTTGGTGAACGTGGTCTCCATTAGCATATCATTGAGGTGGTGCTGCTGCTGTTAAGTACGAGTCACGGGTATTGTTATGGCATTAATTGACTTCTATACACCGTCCACCACACTGCTGGGGCCGTGTGTCAAGTGAGATGTTCTTCCTCTGGATCTTTTTACTGAAACATAAGTGAAATATATCTATCCGGTTTGTATATCTGTAGAGTAAGGGAAGTTGTCGACAATTTTAAAGTAGCGTTTTGGCGCCAGACCGAAACAGTCCACCTCGAATCTTTTTACGACGAGTGTTGTGTGTTGTGCACATGCGCTGGTCCAGACACATCCTCTGGTCCGGTGCCAGTGAGCCTCGGTAAGGATCTTCGCACACCTGGCACCTTCATCGTTAATTCATCATGGTTGAACACACAAAATGAAGCTTTCAATCTCGTATTTTCCCGAGGGGACAACAGCTCTCATCCATTGTCGGTGCAGGAGACAGGTACCACACTGTAGAAGCAAAACAAGAGCGTCACGTATATTAAAAATAGATGTGTTTTGGAAGGCGATAACAACAACCCAAATAGAGTGAGGGAAGTGACGCGTCAATGAACCTCTCCACAGATAAGTGTCAGGTTCAGTAGAGTTTATTCTTCACGTGTTGATCATTTTCCTACCCTGCACGACCTCCTTCCTGTTTACACTCCTCTACACATACTCTCAGTGTTCTTTTAGTCTTGTTTTTCTCACTTCTCATTTGTGACACGAATTATTCAATCTTAAATATATTGAATGTGTACTGTACACCAGAATATTCGACGAAATAAAGCAGCTGGTCAGCGAACAAGAAACAAAAAGTAATGGTGGTGGTGGCGACGACGGTGTGAGGGTGTTAGTGGATATGGTGGTGGTAGTGTATGGTGGGTGGTGTGAGGATGTTAGTGCTTGTGGGGGTTATGGTGTTGGTGTTAGTGGTTATGGTGGTGGTGTGAACAGGGGCTTTGGGTACCTTAAAGCGCAGGTACACTAGCGAGCGCCCAAAGCCACTAGTACAGTTGTCAAGGTGAAACACTTACGTCTTACTTCTACTATAAGCCTGTGATACACGCCGTCAATGTTGAAACTTGTGGCTTTTGACCAAGATTTAAAATAAAAGAGAGAAGGTAAACCCACCCGAAAAAGTATCTGTACCTTTCGCCGTCAAACAATATGAAACAATGAACAAAGAATTCTGACAAGTGGCCTCGAATCCAGGTTCATATTAGTAGCCCTGCTTCCCTTATAATACATGAACTACCGGGTACAGTTCCTGTCATGTTCCGTAGTACAGTGATGTGTGCAGCTTATATGTATAATACTTTAATATTAGATATAGTATTTATTCCACATGAGAATATTGAGATCGAATCTTCTGTTGTTGGAATGTTTCAAACTTTAGCCTATTTTTCATTAGCTTATATCAGCTACGTGGTACCCAAGCGCAGAACGATATGTTTCGGGCAGGTGTTTGGGGAGCAATCTTGATAACTAATATAAATATACGAAAAGCTACAATATATGCATGTAGTCATATATTTATACCCGCGTCTTGTCATTTATGCATGTTCCCAGTGGGCAACTCATCACCATAGTTCTCAATGTTCGTATACTGGATCATATTTACCTATGCAATTCGAGATTTGATGCTATTTATAGAAGAGCAAACAGGATATTTACAGAGATGCGTCTCTGTAAATGTAAAAACATTCAGGATACTTATAACAAAAAATGTCACTGACACAGCTCGTAAAATCCAGTCTTGTCTAAACGGTCATGTGTCAAGTCGGCTCTGTGGGCATGTCAGTGAACCTCTTCATCTTAATTTTAACATTATGATTTGTTCCATGCTTTACTAGTTTGTTCCACAATATTATTCTTTTTTCTCCACTTTTAAAGTAATTTCTTAATTTTTGTTTGTTCCATACGTTTATTGCTTCTTTCTACACTGCCAAGTTATTAAATACCCCGACATTGTTCTCACCACAGAGTAAAATAGGTGAATATCCTGTATGATTGAAAGCGATCATTGCTTTCTGAATTCCAGCATTATTTCTTTCTTTCTCTTTACAGGGAAAGGGTTGAAGGATTTATAGTTATGGTACCTAGTGGAGGCGGGGAAAAGACCTTGTTAGTTTTCAGAGCATGAGATCCAAAGGGCCCTGCTCTGTTTCACGTGGCGAAATATTTCAATCTCGGAAACTTGCAGAAAATGGGAAAAAAATAGGACGTTTCGCAAACTGCCTGCGTCACAGTTTTATGTGAAAACGAGAAAACTTTATTTTGAAATTTCAATCAAAGAGAGAAAGTGAATCTAGCCCAGATCGATGTCCTTTTTATGAGGGCGCGAGGCAATCACCTATACTAGCGCGCCAACCTCCAGGAGCTGGTTAAAGGTCTCTACACCAATGAGGGCGCGAGGCAATCACCTATACTAGCGCGCCAACCTCCAGGAACTGGTTAAAGGTCTCTACACCAATGAGGGCGCGAGGCAATCACCTATACTAGCGCGCCAACCTCCAGGAGCTGGTTAAAGTAACTTACACCACCAGGCGCGAGGCAATCACCTATACTAGCGCGCCAACCTCCAGGAGCTGGTTAAAGGTCTCTACACCACGAGGGCGCGAGGCACTCACCTATACTTAGCGCGCCAACCTCCAGGAACTGGTTAAAGGTCTCTATCAATGAGGGCGCGAGGCAATCACCTATACTAGCGCGCCAACCTCCAGGAGCTGGTTAAGGTCTCTACAATGAGGGCGCGAGGCAATCACCTATACTAGCGCGCCAACCTCCAGGAGCTGGTTAAAGGTCTCTACACCAATGAGGGCGCGAGGCAATCACCTATACTAGCGCGCCAACCTCCAGGAACTGGTTAAAGGTCTCTACACCAATGAGGGCGCGAGGCAATCACCTATACTAGCGCGCCAACCTCCAGGAGCTGGTTAAAGGTCTCTACACCACTGAGGGCGCGAGGCAATCACCTATACTAGCGCGCCAACCTCCAGGAGCTGGTTAAAGGTCTCTACACCAATGAGGGCGCGAGGCACTCACCTATACTAGCGCGCCAACCTCCAGGAACTGGTTAAAGGTCTCTACATCAATGAGGGCGCGAGGCAATCACCTATACTAGCGCCAACCTCCAGGAGCTGGTTAAAGGTCTCTACACCAATGAGGGCGCGAGGCAATCACCTATACTAGCGCGCCAACCTCCAGGTGGTTAAGGTCTTTACACCACTGGAGGGCGCGAGGCAATCACCGATACTACGCGCCAACCTCCAGGAACTGGTTAAAGGTCTCTACACCAATGAGGGCGCGAGGCAATCACCTATACTAGCGCGCCAACCTCCAGGAACTGGTTAAAGGTCTCTACACCAATGAGGGCGCGAGGCAATCACCTATACTAGCGCGCCAACCTCCAGGAACTGGTTAAAGGTCTCTACACCAATGAGGGCGCGAGGCAATCACCTATACTAGCGCGCCAACCTCCAGGAGCTGGTTAAAGGTCTCTACACCAATGAGGGCGCGAGGCAATCACCTATACTAGCGCGCCAACCTCCAGGAACTGGTTAAAGGTCTTTACACCAACAGGCGCGAGGCAATCACCTATGCTAGCGCGCCAACCTCCAGGAGCTGGTTAAAGGTCTCTACACCATGGGGGCGAGGCAATCACCTATACTAGCGCGCCAACCTCCAGGAGCTGGTTAAAGGTCTCTACACCACTGAGGGCGCGAGGCAATCACCTATACTAGCGCGCCAACCTCCAGGAGCAGGTTAAAGGTCTCTACACCAAAGAGGGCGCGAGGCAATCACCTATACTAGCGCGCCAACCTCCAGGAACTGGTTAAAGGTCTCTACACCAATGAGGGCGCGAGGCAATCACCTATACTAGCGCGCCAACCTCCAGGAGCTGGTTAAAGGTCTCTACACCAATGAGGGCGCGAGGCAATCACCTATACTAGCGCGCCAACCTCCAGGAGCTGGTTGGTCTTATGAAGGTACCAGCGCGCCAACCTCTGGTTAAAGGTCACCAATGAGGGCGCGAGGCAATCACCTATACTAGCGCGCCAACCTCCAGGAGCTGGTTAAAGGTCTCTACACCAATGAGGGCGCGAGGCAATCACCTATACTAGCGCGCCAACCTCCAGGAGCTGGTTAAAGGTCTCTACACCAATGAGGGCGCGAGGCAATCACCTATACTAGCGCGCCAACCTCCAGGAGCAGGTTAAAGGTCTCTACACCAAAGAGGGCGCGAGGCAATCACCTATACAAGCGCGCCAACCTCCAGGAACTGGTTAAAGGTCTCTACACCAATGAGGGCGCGAGGCAATCACCTATACTAGCGCGCCAACCTCCAGGAGCTGGTTAAAGGTCTCTACACCAATGAGGGCGCGAGGCAATCACCTATACTAGCGCGCCAACCTCCAGGAACTGGTTAAAGGTCTCACCAATGAGGGCGCGAGGCAATCACCTATACTAGCGCGCCAACCTCCAGGAGCTGGTTAAAGGTCTTACACCACTGGGGGCGTAAGGCAATCACCTATACTAGCGCGCCACCTCCAGGAGCTGGTTAAAGGTCTCTACACCACTGAGGGCGCGAGGCAATCACCTATACTAGCGCGCCAACCTACAGGAACTGGTTAAAGGTCTCTACACCACTGGGGGCGTAAGGCAATCACCTATACTAGCGCGCCAACCTCCAGGAGCTGGTTAAAGGTCTCTACACCACTGAGGGCGCGAGGCAATCACCTATATTAGCGCGCCAACCTCCAGGAGCTGGTTAAAGGTCTCTACACCAATGAGGGCGCGAGGCAATCACCTATACTAGCGCGCCAACCTCCAGGAGCTGGTTAAAGGTCTCTACACCACTGTCACTCCAGAAGGATTATCCCCCGCCGTAGTGTGTTTGTTTATCAATCGTCTGGGACTTTCAAAGCATAGGACTGACGTAATAGACTTTAAAGATGGAATGCCATCAGAGAGGAGCCAATTGTTTAAAAACACCCGACAATTAAACTCGCCCCCAGATAATGTGACACAGGTATAAAAGCTACTCTGTGCAACCTAACCTAACCTAACCTAACCAAGTAGCTCAATAAGATCCTCGAGGCTGGATCCTCGAACACACTGTAAGGTCGCCCATATTACCTGTAGCATTTTATCTTACTGGGGCCCTATTACAGGTATTTTTGTTAACGTTGAATGTAATTACAAGCGAAATTCTTTCTGGCATCCGAGACTTAATAAGATCTTCCCAGAATCGCCCCCCCCACCCCCACCCCCACCCCCACCCCTACCCTCCCCACATCCCACTAAGTAGACCTGTCGCCTCCTCAGATTTTCCACCCACCCCCACCCCCTCCACCCCAACCAATTCCTTCTACTTAAAAGGCCAGCACATCCATCAAAAACCTTATAAAACAAATCCTTAAGGTTACTCCGCTCTATATACTTCCATCACCATCTCGTTAAAGGAATTCCCAGAAAAGTTAATGACGATAGAGGGAACTTCATCTTTACCACTAAGGAGGAGGAAAATTAATAATAAATGCAATTAAAAAAAATCGTCGAACAGCACAAGAAGAAAGAATTGTTTACCCTTTGAGGATAAATACGACGGTGATCAAGTTTTACTTTTGGGTAGTGTTTGAGAGGAGGGGCTGGAGTCGGGTTTTGTTTAGCTTGATTGGGAGATTTAAAGTATTTTAAGGGTTTATAGGGTAGAATATAGGGTTTTGTTCTGTTTTGACACACACACACACACACACACACACACACACACCTCTCTCTCTCTCTCTCTCTTGGTGATCGACGTTAACTTGTGCTATAAATTTACACTAATATACTCTGACCATAATGCTCATATTACTAGAGAAAATTTTAGAATTCACAAAACTGAAAGATTTTAATCGTGTGTGAATATTCATACCACAAAATTTATTCTGTTGCGAGAGAGAGAGAGAGAGAGAGAGAGAGAGAGAGAGAGAGAGAGAGAGAGAGAGAGAGACGTCATAAATATCTGGTCATTATTATTATCGGCAAGTCGATTAGGTACTAATCTTGATGGTGGGGTCTTGACTCAGTAGCTGTGCCTTAAATGTGATGGACCCTAATCTTGATTGGGCCCTTATTCTGATTGGGCCCTAATCCTGAGAAGGCCATTATGTCGATGGTGTCCTTATCCTGGTGGCGGCAATAATCCTGATGATGACCTAATCCTGATGATGACCTAATCCTGATGATGACCTAATCCTGATGATGACCTAATCCTGATGATGACCTAATCCTGATGGGCCCCCAAGTCGTAATGAGAGGACCTTAAGTTATGTTGGGGTCTACAAGTGCTGAGGCTCTTACCTCCCCCGGCATGGTAACTAATTAATGGCTTATGAACGCTTATTCCTGAGGAGCCTGTGTGGGAGGAGGAGCAGGGGAGGCGTGACTTATCCTCTTCACGTGCTCGGCCTTGCTTTAGTGATGGTGGGCGTAGGTGCGTGCGGGCGTGCGGGCGTGCGTAATAATAAATCCAACACGAACAAAGTCTTATGGAACAACATATGAAGTCCACTAATTTCACGATGCATACACACTGAAGAAATGTCTGATTATGTTGCATCTTCCTGGCACCATTCTGAGGCAACAATAACACAGATAACACAGAGGAACAGCTGTCGCAATAGGCCACAAACGGCACCAATATTCCAGGAACGTTAAAACAAATGATAGGAAACAAGTCACGTTACGTTGATGATCGATGCAATAGATGGTTTACGGGAGGTATTTGCTGACATATTCTTGTGATGGTCTGAGAAAGTTATCTTCGACTCCACTATTACACCAGTTTTATAAAGAGATTGTAACGACCTCCCATAACTTATTACAGATACTTAAAGGAGAATGTAATGGTGTTGTAGATGTAGTTATCATAAAGTTTCATTGATATGTACAGAGTTCCATGCCCAAGATATCATTTCTCAAGGTGGGTGTGGTAACTGTGTGTGTGTGTCTAAAGTTGGAAGAATTAATAGTAGCAGTCAGTGTTGTCTCACCTGTGTATTCAATTAACCAGCAATGCAGTTTTCAAAGAACAGTACAGCAATATAAGAAAAACAACTAGTCTTGTAATAGCCCCTGTCTCATCAACAGAAAGATTTTATAAATGGGTTAATTACATTTGATTTATATACTGATTCATCCCCTGTAACTTTCCACTGACTATGAGTTGTCATGTTGTTATCACGTAATTGGTAGCTTCCTCGGGGTGCGCCCAGTGACTGCTTGGGTCAGCATGGAAAAGCCGGCACCTAAGAGGTCAGTCCCACTCACAATCTCACACAAGAAGGACGTGATTAAACGGTCTATTTACAAAGCCCCCGTCCTTCTCTTCACACTCATAAATAGTGAAAGTTACGGTTGATATACACTCGGGAATTGTATAAATAACAGTTCCTCAATAAAAGAAGAAACAGACAATTGGGTTTCGCTACTAAAACCCAATATAATATAAACGATCAGGCCTATAGACGTAGGCCTAATACAGTCTCAGGATACTGCCTTGACACACACCCAAAACACTGGGCAGTAGTACACAACCACAACAAAAGTCCATAACTGCTATTTTCTGTGTCATAAGGAACTATTTAGAAGGTTTAGTGTAAGTAACCAACTATTCCGAAATTACTATCAGAATATCCGAACAAATAATTCAGTAATCCAATAGTCACCGTACTGTGGTATTCATAAGCCGGACTCTTTTTAAGTTTCGTATGACTAAAGTTCCCGCCCCCCCCCGTCCCCCCTTCCCACCTCCTCCCCCCCTCTCCCCCACCTCCTCCCCCTTCCCACCCCCTTCCCACCTTCCCCTGAGTGTATAAATCATCACATAACTGAATGGCTTTAACCCCTCCCTCCCACCCTCTAAAAAAATAAAATAAATAAATAAATAATAATAAAAATAAAATATAATATTCAAAAGAGTATAAAAATTACACTGAGACTTTACCATAACTAAGTTCTCAGCTCCAGGTAGAAGATAAAATTAACTTAAAGATTTGTTATAAATTCCGGACTGAACTATAGAATTAGAAGAATTATAAAATAGTCCGTTTGACAGGCTATAATCTCGAAGAATAAGGTAGCGTTTCATATATAGTAAAAAGATATAGTATACGAGTATTCTCTTATATTTAGTCAAATTTCCTGAATCATACTGAAGAGATTAAGGGAAGTGGTGAGATGACGTGAAGGACAGAGGAGAGGAGGGTAAACAAAACGAAATAAAGAACGGAAGATAGGGAGGCGAAGATAAGGGGTTAGGGACGATGTGAGGTAGGTGAGAATTGAAACAGTTTATTTAGCCAGAAAAACACAGATACAGAGTGGATAATAATTACAATATTAACATGGCTGAGCCAGTTGAGAACCTGAGCTCTCTTGTAGGCACCTGAAATATACTATACATTTATCTCAAGGAAGTATTATGTAACATTTAATATCATCTGGAATAGTACAATAGCATGGTGGGAATAAGAACATCTCATAATGTTACCACGGTTAGCACTTCAGAGTGATGAGAGGGAGAGAGAGAGAAAGAGAGAGAGAGAGAGAGAGAGAGAGAGAGAGAGAGAGAGAGAGATCAAATGCATTTCCGATACACCGCGGCAGGTACGGGAGTTCCGGCCGTCGTATTGGTTAAGCTGATGATTCTGTTTACCATCAGTTACAGGAAGATGAACTAACGTGTGTCACTAATTGAATCCCTTCAATGTATTCTCCTTAAAGAGTTAAATATCTCTACAACCGGTGGTTAAAGCCTGTGATATTACTTGACCTCACTATGACCATTGACTCGTATTATACAGGAAATTTAGGTTAATTTCTGACATGTCTCTTGAATGTCGCACTACAGATTTTTTCTTAATTTATTCAAGATGTAAATTTGAGAGTTATTGGTTGTGTGTTTTCTCTTGACATAACAATCCCGGCCATCAGGAGCCAGGATGATTGTCTTTACTTTGTCTGTTGTTCATGTGAGGAATAAAATATCTTCTGAACGATTGACCAATTTTTATGAAACTTGGTAGATGGGAGGGGGCGTTGAGGAGGTCATAGGTCAAGGTCAATACTCAAGGAAATACTCTGCTCTTGGCTGGAGTTTGTGCTCTGATGACACAGCAGCTTTGTTATCTCTTCGTGTATTATATTCACAATGTTTATTTGGGGGGACCAACTCTCTGTGTAGCATCAACTAACTTGCTTCAAAACTGAAATTGGAATATGTGATGACTTCGACCCTTTGTACACGTCAACAAAGGTCAAGGTCAAAGGGCTTAGGAACATAGGTCACCACTGGATAAGTAATAACTGTTTTAATCTGTTGTATAATGTATTGTGTTTCTCGTTTCATATTAGAATCTGAAATTGGCGTATATGCATTATGGACATGGAGAGGTTGACGAGACAGGGGACGCTGCCTGTATCTCTCCCTGTCACCGAGCTTTACGTGTCCAATTTAAAGTGGTGTCATCTGTCACGAGTGAGCGAGTTCAACACCCACTCTGTCCCCGATGGCATGGCAGCGGCGGTGTGTGTACTCAACACTCCCTTCCTACCTGCCACAGTAAAGTGTTGCTCGTTAACGGTAAAACGAGACTTTTGTTTTTCGTTGTCACAGATCTAACCTTGAGTTGTATTTATTTACAAATTATCGAGACCAAAGATTCACTTATGGTTTTGTTCTGGTGATAAAGGTGAGTCTTCTGAACCTATTAACTATAGAGGGTGGAGACTGAGGTACAGTATACACCAGGTGGAGGCTGAGGTACAGTATACACCAGGTGGAGACTGAGGTACAGTATACACCAGGTGGAGGCTGAGGTACAGTATACACCAGGTGGAGACTGAGGTACAGTATACACCAGGTACAGGTACAGCATACACCAGGTGGAGCTGAGGTACAGTATACACCAGGTGGAGGCTGAGGTACAGTATACACCAGGTGGAGACTGAGGTACAGTATACACCAGGTGGAGACTGAGGTACAGTATACACCAGGTACAGGGAGGTACTACATACACCAGGTACTGTATACACCAGGCTGAGGTACAGTATACACCAGGTGGAGACTGAGGTACAGTATACACCAGGTGGAGACTGAGGTACTATACACCAGGTACTGTATACACCAGGTGGAGGCTGAGGTACAGCATACACCAGGTGGAGATGAGGTACATGGTGCAGTATAGACAGGTGGAGGCGGTACAGTATGCACCAGGTGGGGAACAGGTAGCATACACCAGGTGGAGGCTGAGGGTGCAACATACACACCAGGTGGAAGCTGAGGTACAGTATAGACCAGGTGGAGACTGGTACAGTATACACCAGGTGGGGGTCTCAGGTACAGCATACACCAGGTGGAGGCTGGTGCAGCTGTCACACCAGGTGGGGGGCTGAGGGTACAGTATACACACCAGGTGGAGGCTGAGGTACAGTATGCACCAGGTGGAGACTGAGGTACAGTATACACCAGGTGGAGGCTGAGGTACAGTATACACCAGGTGGAGACTGAGGTACAGTATACACCAGGTGGAGGCTGAGGTACAGTATACACCAGGTGGAGACTGAGGTACAGTATACACCAGGTGGGGGCTCAGGTACAGCATACACCAGGTGGAGGCTGAGGTACAACATACACCAGGTGGAGGCTGAGGTACAGTATACACCAGGTGGAGACTGAGGTACAGTATACACCAGGTGGGGGGCTCAGGTGCAGCATACCACACCCAGGTGGAGAACTGGTACAACATACACCAGGTGGAGGCTGAGTGCAGTATACACCAAGGTGGGAGGCACAGGCACAGTATACACCAGGTGGAGGCTGAGGTGCAGTATACACCAGGTGGAGCTGAGCCCACAGTGGCACCAGGTGAGGCTGGGGTGCAGTATGCACCAGGTACAGCATACACCAGGTGGAGACTGAGGTACAGCATACACCAGGTG
Source organism: Homarus americanus (assembly GCF_018991925.1). Classification (NCBI taxonomy): domain Eukaryota; kingdom Metazoa; phylum Arthropoda; class Malacostraca; order Decapoda; family Nephropidae; genus Homarus; species Homarus americanus. The sequence continues at coordinate 1,023,063 of NW_024712913.1, forward strand.
GAGGCTGAGGTACAGTATACACCAGGTGGAGACTGAGGTACAGTATACACCAGGTGGAGGCTGAGGTACAGTATACACCAGGTGGAGACTGAGGTACAGCATACACCAGGTGGTGGAGGCTGAGGTACAGTATACACCAGGTGGAGACTGAGGTACAGTATACACCAGGTGGAGGCTGAGGTACAGTATACACCAGGTGGAGGCTGACTGAGGTACAGCATACACCAGGTGGAGGCTGAGATACAGCATACACCAGGTGGAGACTGAGGTACAGTATACACCAGGTGGAGGCTGAGGTACAGTATACACCAGGTGGAGGCTGAGGTAAGCGGAAACTGTGAGGGGAAACATACAGTTGAATGGTAATAAGACAAACACTGGGGCAGTACCAGAATTCAAGCTTAAAGTCATCACGAAAATTAATCTCTACATTTAATAAACGGCCGTGTATGTCTGTCTGTCTCTGAGTGTGTGTCTGTTCCAGCCAGAGCTCCAAAACGGAAGCAGTAAGAGACCTTAAACCTTACACCCATATTACATGGATCTTAAGGTTGTGCAGCTTGGTGTTACTATTGACCAGGGACCCCGGGTGGTCCGGGCAAGAACCAATAATTTTCCCCGACTGAGATATCACCACGGCGATTTTGGGTGGTGGTTTCCCGTGTCTTGGAGGACAAACTGTGACAGCGAAGTTTAGGTTAGGTTAGGTGGAGGTGGTATCCGAGCGAAGATGGTCAATTTTGTAAAAAAACAATAAGTAAATAAAAAAATAATTGGCGAGTTTTTCTTTCAGCATACAAGCGCACGTTCATACGAACGCACGCTCGTAGCACACGCTCACATGCACGCACGAGCACACATGCTTGCTTGCATGCATATACGCACTCACTCACTCACACACACACACACACACACACACACACACACACACACACACACACACAGAGGAAGCGGTGAGATGGAAACAAAATGTTCAAATCGAGTCACTAACACAAGATACGTATCACCTGATGCTTAATATTTTACTCTTGTAAGACGAACCTAAGACAAGAAGTTAACTGGTGTACTGTAAGTCACTAAAAAAAAAGCTTTTCAAAATTGCGTTGAGAAAATATGACACAACGAACGAAGGATTTTAACAACCTTACCGAGACAGCTGAAGTCGCAGTGTTCATTCTGAGATTCATCGACCCCCCCACCCCCCTCCCTTAAGTAGAGATATGTTTTGTGGAAAATACACCTGAATATAGAGATAATATAAAATAAACTTCTTATAGAATTGACATTTCATTACAAGGAATAAATAGACAGGAAGCAGATAATGTGGGGGAATATAATGATTAAAATAAAACCAGCTGACGCGACACTATTGAGAAAATGTAATCAAGAACTTGGCTCATTGAACATTTAATTAGCATTACCTGTTCAATCTCATCAATATTAGGAAAAAAATGACACTGCACCCGACAGAAGGAAGAGTAAATAGTGAATGAGATTGAGGGAGGAAAATCAAGTGTGATGAAATGATTAAAGTAATGAGAGAGAGAGAGAGAGAGAGAGAGAGAGAGAGAGAGAGGTTGTTTACATAATTTAAGAGACTGAAATGAGAACTGGATACAGAGGGGATTGACCTAGTGTAATAACTTGATGAACGTAATGAATTGATGAACGTAATAAACAGATAAACGTCAATAATTCAATGAACATAATAAGCTGATGTGGGTAATAACTCGTTTACTTTTTCCTCTTCGCCTCTGATCGGCTTGTTAGCTGTTTGGGCGGTCAGTCACGTCTCTGTTACATACTCTTGGCAAGTACTGGGCATGTGTGTATTGTCAATAATAATCCAATATATGTAATAAGCTGACAAACTTAATTAAAAAAACGTAATAAGCTCATAAACGTACTGGTACAATGAACGTAATAAGCTGACAAACGTAATGATACAATGAACGTAATAAGCTGGCAAAGGCAATGATATATACAAAGAACGTAATAAGCTGACAAACGTAATGATACGAAGAACATAATAAGCTGACAAAATTAATTAAATGTAATAAGCTGATAAACGTAATGACACAAAACGTGTAATAAGCTGACAAACGTAATGATACCATGAGCGTAATAAGCTGACAAACGTAATGATACCAAGAACATAATAAGCTGACAAAATTAATTAAATGTAATAAGCTGATAAACGTAATGACACAAAACGTGTAATAAGCTGACAAACGTAATGATACCATGAGCGTAATAAGCTGACAAACGTAATGATACGAAGAACGTAATAAGCTGACACTTAAATAAACGTAATAAGCTAATAAACGTAATGATGCGATGCGTGTAATAAGCTGACGAACGTAATGATACAATGAACGTAATAAGCTGATAAACGTAATGATACAATGAACGTAATAAGCTGACACACTTAATAATTCAATAAGCGTAATAAGCTGATAAACGAAGTGGTACAATGAACGCAATAAGCTGACAAACGTAATGATACAATGAACGTAATAAGCTGACAAGCGTAATGATACAATGCGTGTAATACGCTGACAAATGCAATGATACAATGGACGTAAGCTGACAAACTTAATGATACAATGAACGTAATAACCTGTCCGGTATTCAAGTAGGGAGTCAAACAAAGTGAACTATAATGAAACTACCTTGTTAATTAGCGGAGCGAAAGACACCAGGCGTACAGAAGTGACTACGAGAAGTAGGAGCCGGTGTCGAGGATGGTGCAGCTTCTCACCAAATTTGCAGATGAGGTCGTTGTGATGGTCAGTGAGAGCCGAGAGGGTCAGTGTGTTGAGAGCTTCTTGATATGTGGAGTAGGAAGAGGAGAGAATAAGCTTGCATGCCCTCTTTTGCACTTTTCTAGGTGTTTCCGTTGTGTGGTATTTAGGGAGGAAGACCAGGTAGGGGAGGCATAGGTGAGCTTGGGAAGTATGAATGTTGTGTAAACATTGAGGAGCTCGGGAGCAGGAACTCCGAGAGACTTGAGTCGGCGGAAGAGGTGGAGACGGAAACTGGAGGATTTGGCAACTGTACTGACGTGTGTTTTCCAATTTAGCTTGTTATCTAGAGTGATGCCGAGGAGCTTAGTGGAGTCCACAACCTGGAGTGTGTTGGGGCCCAAAGTAATGGAGGGAGGTGGGACAAGGTCGGAGGAGAGGTTGTGCATAACCATGGTCTTGGTATGGTTGATGGTGACATGGTTGTTGATGGCCTAATTTTGGAGACTGTTCAATATATACTGAAGGGCGGTGTGGTCAGGAGCCGAGTTGTTGACACTGATCCCACTGGTGGATTCGTTAAAATATTTCCAGCGAGCACAGGTTTCTCTTAGAGCACCTTTGGTAAGCATAAGGAAGCAGAGCTGTCCCATCTTGGTGCCTTAGGGGACGCCACAGGTGAGTGACTGAAAGGTGTAAACAGCCCCTCGGAAGCGTACGGCTTGGTGTCGGTCACTAAGGAAGTCTGTAAGCCATGATATGAGACTTCTTCGAAACCTGAGGTCGAGCGCTATGTTGATGATTAAATTGTGGTCGACTAGGTCAAATGCTTTGGTGAAGTTAATGAAGACGACAGCCACATACGTCTTTCGTTTCTCTAGATGGCGGTATATGTAGTTGAGAAAGCTAACAAGACAGTGAGTGGTGGAGGAAGTTTTTCATATTGCCAATTTGCTAATGATCTATGCCGCCTGCAATATCAGCATAAGCTCAGTCAGACAAGAAACTTTAGCAGATTAAGCTGGGTAATTGGGGTGATGGCAATGGGTCGTAGCTCATTTAAGGATTGTGGACTGGTTGACTTGGGCACTGGTGACACATATGAGGTCTTCCAGTCAGCTGGGCATCGTGCTTGGCTGAGAGAAGCATTGATGATGGAGCAGAGGGGCTTAGCAAGCTCCAGGGAGAACTCCTTGTAAGTCAATGGGGTGGTGGAGCGCTTTAACTTGAGTTTGTCTAGACGTTTTGCTACTTCAAATTCTTCTACTAAGTCAGTGGGAAAGGGGGCTGGTAGGTAAGCAGGGAGACTGGTTGTGTCAAGCCGGGGGAGCGCCTGGCATATATTCGCGAGATGGTCGTTAGATTACTCAGCTGCGTCATCATCAGTGAGATGGCTAAGAAAGGGGAGTTGTGTCTTATTGTTTAGTCCACAGAGTTCTTCAAGCTTACAGTACCACTGACTGATGTTGGTCTGCTTCAGGTGTTGCAGCTTGGTTAGGTAGTGGGACTTCTTTGCAGAGCATATTTCACGGATGACTTGGGGTGAGTGTGTGTTTCACTCGAGCGACTCTTTAACGCCTATACGTCTATATCTCTTGAATTTACGACAGAAATATCATCCCCGCCCCCTCTCTTCCCTCGAGGCTAGGATAAAACAGACACGGTTATACCACAACAGACACGGTTATACCACAACAGACACGATTATACCACAACACACGGTTATACCACAACAGACACGGTCATGCCACAACAGACACGGTCATGCCACCTCAGACACGGTCAAGTCGGTCATACCATAACAAACAGGTCAAATCGGTCATACCGCAACAGACACGGTAATTCCACACCAGACACGGTCCTTCCACAACAGACACGGTCATTCCACAACAGACACGGTTATACCACAACAGACACGGTTATACCACAACAGACACGATTATACCACAACACACGGTTATACCACAACAGACACGATTATACCACAACAGACACGGTTATACCACAACAGACACGGTTATACCACAACAGACACGGTTATACCTCAACAACCACGGTTATACTACGGCGGGCTGGTTATACCACAACAGACACGGTTATACCACAGCAGACACGGTTATACCACAACAGATACGGTTATACCACAGCAGACACGGTTATACCACAACAGACACGGTTATACCACAACAGACACGGTTATACCACAGCAGACACGGTTATACCACAACAGATACGGTTATACCACAGCAGACACGGTTATACCACAACAGACACGGTTATACCACAGCAGACACGGTTATACCACAACAGACACGGTTATACCACAACAGACACGGTTATACCACAACACACGGTTATACCACAACAGACACGGTTATACCACATAGACAGTTTATACCACAACAGACACGGTTATACCACAACAGACACGGTTATACCACAGCAGACACGGTTATACCACAACAGATACGGTTATACCACAGCAGACACGGTTATACCACAACAGACACGGTTATACCACAACAGACACGGTTATACCACAGCAGACACGGTTATACCACAACAGATACGGTTATACCACAGCAGACACGGTTATACCACAACAGACACGGTTATACCACAGCAGACACGGTTATACCACAACAGACACGGTTATACCACAACAGACACGGTTATACCACAACACACGGTTATACCACAACAGAAAAAAGACGAGATCAAATGTTGTTTTTTGTCTTTTTTTGTTTTGTTTTGTTTTTTACTTTGTCCTTTTTGTTTCCTTTGTCTTTTTTATCCGTTATCTACTTCTTCTTTTTTGTCTTTGTCTTTCTTAACTTTTTGTGTTTTTTGCCAGTTATGTCATTTGTCTTCAGCTTTTTTCTTTGTCTTATATTTTCCCTCTTTTTGTATTTTTCATGTGTCTGTCTGTCTGTCTGTCTGTGAGTCTGTGAGTCTGTCTGTCTGTCTGTCTGTCTGTCTGTCTGTCTGTCTGTCTGTCTGTCTGTCTGTGAGTCTGTGAACTCGATACATTACGTAAATCATAATATTCATATGACTCGAAGATACACACTAGGGATTTTCCTTCTAAAATCCTTCTTCAAACGTCATCATCAAGGACGACCTTCACCCCCATTAGGAGTCCCTCGAGAGATCCTTCATTAAGACCAAAAAGTAATGTTAATGAGAGACTTCTTCACAACCACATGTCTTATACCACAGTGTTGGGTGAGCTCTTTTATCTCCTGCCTGAGTTCCGGCCCTAACCACACGCCCTCACACCTTCACCTGCTGAGTTCCTAAACCTTACCTAACCTAAACCATCCCAACCAGACACCATCACACCTTCACCTGCTGAGTTCGAAACCTAACCTAACCTAACCTAAACCCAACCTAACCTAACATAACTAGACATCCTCACCTGCTGAGTTCCACCTCCAGTTAAAGACTTTCATTTCCTGAGTTCTGTTCCATTAGGCACCGCCTCCATCCCTCCTCTTACCTTTATTCAGTGTAACAAGATATCCCTCAAAAAACTTTACATCCTCCTTCCTCCTCCTCCTCCTCTTCATCCTCCTCCTCCTCATCTCTCTCTTCTGCCTCCCCTTCTTCCTCTTCCTCCTCCTCCTCATCTCTCTCTTCTGCCTCTCCCCGGATGCTGTCAATTTCCCCCGGAGGTTTGTGTTGTCTCTGTAGCACCAGCTGCAGCATCTTCCTAATGCACTCGCTCAAGTTAGTGACCTTACTTCCCTTCCTCCCTTACCTCTCTCCCTCCCTTCCCACTCTCCTCCCTACCTCCCCTCACTCCCTTACCTCCCCCCCTCACCCCCCTCACCTCCCTCACCCTCACCTCCCTCACCCCCCACCTCCCCACCTCCACCTCCCTCACCTCTCACCTCCCCCTCACCCCTCACCTCCCTCACACCCCCCCACCTCCCTCCCTCACCTCCCCACTCCTCACCTCCCCCCTCACCTCACCTCCCTCACCCTCACCTCCCTCACCCTCACCTCCCTCACCTCCCCTCACTCCCCTCACCTCCCCTCACCCTCACCTCCCTCACCCTCACCTCCCCTCACTCCCCCTCACCTCCCCCTCACTCCCTCACTTCCTCACCTCACTCCCCTCCTCCCCACCCCCCCTCACCTCACCTCCCCACCCTCACCTCCCCTCACTCCCTCACCTCCCCTCACTCCCTCACCCCTCCCTCACCCCTCACCTCCCTCACTTCCTCACCTCCCCTCACTCCCTCACCTCCCCTCACTCCCTCACCTCCCCTCTCCCAACGTCACCACTCCTTGTTTTTTACTCAATAACTTTCAAAATACATCTCCACGTCTCAAAGTATTATTTTTTACCTACTATTCTTTTTTAACCTTCGCCCTTTGTTTTTTCATTTCGTTAGTGCCGCATATCATAAAAATAAGCGCCAGTGTGAGCAGTTGACAGCGCCAGGCGTAGTGTACATTCTCTCATATGTTATTCTTGGCTTTTTGTCTCTTCTCAACCTTGTTTTTCATCTTTGACTTACTCGTTCTCTCATCTTTCTCACTCACTCTCTCTCTCTCTCTCTCTCTCTCTCCCTCTCTCTCTCTCTCTCTCATCTTTCTCACTCACTCTCTCTCTCTCTCTCTCTCTCTCTCCCTCCCTTCTCTCTCACTTTGACCTTCTCCTCTTTAATTCTTGATTTTCCTTTTTTTTTCACTCCCACCCTCCCCTCTCTCACTCTCCCCTATCTCACACTCTCACTCTCCCCGCTCTCTCTCACACTCTCTCGCTCTCACCTCACTCTCACTCATGTAAAGTGGTTAATCTTTGTGTTTGGGTTCATGTAAAAAGGTCAACAGTCTTGTCACGCTGTACATACAAGGTCGTTCATGTCTAATTTGCATAATCATACAGTCATCCCTCTGTTATACATGCAATATACCCCCCCCCCCTCCTCCCTGTCTAACCACACCCCTGTCTATTACCAAACATATCCAGACAGGATTATAGACACTTTCAGCCATCTGTCTTTCCTGATCTGTTCCTTGACAAAAATTATCCCCGTGTTTTCAAGTCGAACCATTATTGTATTAACGCTATGTAAACCCTGACTTTTGTGGAGAAGTTGAAGACAATGTTGAAGGTCCCTGATTCTGGGAAACTCTTTGTCGTAATGTAATGTGTTTGTTCTTTCGTGAATATTTGCAGTTATAGTTCTTGAAGAAAATTGAATTGGTCTTGAAGAATTATGAATTTAATTTCAAGAATAATAAATTGTGGCAATCACACATACACATAAATAGTAAACACACGCACACACATTCTCATGCACACACACACACACGAGCAGCAACACTTTACATACAAGCGGTCACTTAGAGGCGAATCGACCATCTTTCTTGGGCGACATTAACACCCCAGAGTGAGGAGCCGCATGGAGGAGGTGGTAATGGAGGAGAAAGTGCAAGGAGGAATACTAAAGTGGAGGAAATGTCAAGAAAGTGAAAAATTACGAGAAAATATGAAAAAAAGTGAAGGAGACTTTGATAACTTTATGACTCCTCTCATCCCGAAAATGAGATGAAAAGTTTTAGAGGATGAAACCAGCAGAACAAGATTAAAGATAATCTTAAATCGTAAACATTTTTAAACCTTAGTCCTTAGGAGTTTAAGCGTCGTCCTCAGAAGGTTAAACCATCGTCCTTTCATGACTGGTTTGACCTTTTGAGAACGATAGTTTGACCAGATGATTGTAATGGTTTAACCCTTTGAGGATGATGATTTAGCCCTTTGAGGACACTAATATTGTCTTTCTGTCTGTTTTACTCTCTCCATGTCTCCTTTTATCCTGTCTGCCTCTCTGTCTGTTTGCCTGTGTCTGTCTCTCTCTCTCTTTGTCTGCCACTCTCAAAAAACTATCTCTGCTTTGGGTGACCGATGAATTTCAGAATGAACACTGTGACTCCTGTTGTCTCGGCAAGGTTGCCAAAATCCTTCGTCTGTTGTGTCATATTTTTTCAACACAATGTTGTATAGATAGTTTTTTGAGTGACTGTACATGGCACACATAGACCACATAACACGTACACACACACACACACACACACCTTCAAACACACACGTCACACAAAAGTATCTCGAAACTGTATACATTTTGACACAACTTTCGACACAAAACTGAAAACTAATGAAAACCAAATTAATATTTCTAAGGCGCCAATCTCCTCCTATACAGCCATATTTTCCTTTTCTCTCATATAATTCACAAAGTTTGAAGAGAAATTTAGCATTTTTTATCGTTTTCCAAAAGTTTGTTTCCTATTATGGTGAAGTGTTTACCAGAAAGACCCCGACAATTGATTTATTTCAATCTAAATTCAACTTTCCTGGCTCTCTTCTCTCACCCCTCCCCCCCCCACACACACACATACAGCTTCCCACACAGTCACACCCACACACCAGCCACGCGCACCAGCCACGTACACACACACACACACACACGCATACACACACACGCATACACACACACTTAGTGTGGATGACGTGGACACCAAATGGATAAATTACAGCAACACAACCACGGAAGCTCACCACCACTTCTTCACATGTGTCACCAGTGCCCAAGTCAACCAGCCCACAATCCTTAAATCAACTACGACCCATTGCCATCACCCCAATACCCAGCTTAATCTGTGAAAGTTTTGTGTTTAACTGGGCTTATGCTGATATTGCAGGCGCCGTAGATCCTCAGCAATTTGGTAATATGAAAACTTCCTCCACCACTCACTGTTTTGTCAGCTTTCTTGGCTACATACTTTATACCGCCATCTGGAAAAACGAAAAACGTCTGTAGCTGTCACCTTCATTGACTTCACCAAGGCATTTGACCTACTCGACCACAATTTAATCATCAACAAAGCTATTGACCACGGGTTTCGGAGAAGTCTTATACCATGGCTTACAGACTTCCTCAGTAACCGACGCCAAGCTGTAAGCTTCCGAGGAGCTGTCTCAAACTTTCAGCCGATCACCTGTGGCGTCCATCAATGATGCCCTAAGAGAAACCCCTGCTCGCTGGAAATATGTCGACGACTCCACCAATGGGATCAGTGTCAACAACTCTGCTCCCGACTATACCACCCTTCAGGATTTATTGAACAGTCTCCAAAACTGGACCACCAACAACCACGTCTCCATCAATCATACCAAGACTATGGTTATGCACATCAACCTCTCCTCCGACATTGTCCCACCTCCTTCCATTACTTTAGGTCCGAACACACTCCAGGTTGTAGATTCCACTAAGCTCCTCGGCGTCACCATAGACAACAAACTAAATTGGAAACCACACGTCAGTGAAGTTGTCAAATCCTCCAGTTTCCGTCTCCACCTCCTCCGCCAACTCAAGTCCCTCGGAGTTCCTGCACCTGAGCTCCTCAGTGTTTATTCAACATTCATACTTCCTCAGCTCACCTATGCCTCCCCTACCTGGTCTTCCTCCCTAAATGCCACACAACGTAAACGCCTATAAAAAGTGCAAAGGAGGGCATGCAAGATTATTCTGTCCCCTTCCTACTCCACATAACAAGAAGCGCTCAACACACTGACCCTCTCGGCTCTTTCTGACCATCACCACGACCTCATCTGCAAATTTGGTGAGAAGCTTCTGCACCATCCTCGACACCGGCTCCAACTCCCACCCGACATCCCTCGTCCGAGAATTGCTGTTGGACACCACAACCGCATCCAGCCCATACGTGCACGAACTGATCGCTATAAGAACAGCCCAGTCCCAACCATTGTAAAAATTATCAACAACTTGTAATCAACCAGTGTATTCACTCTCAGTCAATCTTACTTCTCGCACTGTCACTGTGTTGAAATGTCCTGTAGTTTGAGCTTCTCCCCAGCTAATTATTATATATCATATTATTATTATTATTACACACACACACACACACACACACACACACACACACACACACACACACAGCCACACGCACATTCACAGCCACTCGCACATTCACAGCCACTCGCATATTCACAGCCACTCGCACATTCACAGCCACAGTCACATACAGTCATACACAGTCAACTACTCACTCAGCTACAAAGGAAGGCATACAGTCAGTTAGACAGTCAATCACAGTCGATTTCCAAAACTGAATAAATTTTGAAAAAGCGGTGTTGTGGTGTTGGTGATTCTGGACGATGCTGAGGAATTCATATGAATACAATCTAATTCAGACTCTAAAAACTGTACTTTAATTTTGGTAGTGTGTGTGGGGGGTGTGTGCGTGTGTGTGTTTAGAGGGGGTGGGGACATTTGTGTGTGTGTGGACGTTTGTGTGTGGCGTGTGTGTGGTAAACTTTATGCTGGGGTTGTGGGCGTTGAGAGAGAGAGAGGGATGGTACCTGCGGGATGTGAAGGTATACCCAGTGTGCCGAGTTCACCCATCACGGTGATAAGTTCTCTTGTACTTCACAACGGCTGCCCGAGACATTATTTGTCTTTCAGAAACAGAAAATGTCAGTAGAGTCAAGTCAAGAGGAGTGCGAGGAACACTGAGGTCTGTAATTCATCGATATTTTCTTGACAACTTACTTAGTGCATCTCTTGTCTGTCATCTCGACTTCATTCTAGAAGTCTTCCGTAGTTGGCATTTTAACCGCAAGTGGCCTGAAGGGGGTCCCTGGTTCAGCGAGGAGTCCATAGCGTGAGCGACTATGTTCCATTGCTACTGTATACATCAAGCACGACTCGCCTTCGCCCTGTTCTCTCTAATAACTCTGATCCCAAGTTCTCTCAATGTCCTCAAATGAAATATATCTGTAAATCCTGAGAGCCATGGGTCTGAATCCCACGGCTGTTACTGAGTGAGTTCTAGTCCATGTCGCAAAGGAAAGATCAGTTGTGAGGTGGAGGATACGAGACTTGGATACATTTTTCTTGTCAATATTCAAGAAGGATGAACCAAATCGTCGTTCCATAATCCTCCGGCCGTCCAGTCACGTAAGTGTAGTTATGGAGGAGTTGTAAACTGTTCCTGCCCCTGCCTGCCTGGTTAAGAGTGAGTTTTGTTTACACACACACACACACACACACCAGTTCCAGATATTCACCTCCACTTGGCTCCCCGCTGACTATAGCCGTCCAGTACTCGGGAGAGACGAAACATTTTGCTCAAGATATTTGCAATGGCTGCCATTGTCTGTGGCCGACATGAAAAGGCCGCCGGAATTGTAAAATAGACGTCCATGTTTGAGCCTTTGATGGCTGTCCTGTGAAGGGTCGTAATCCCGTGGACAAGACTCAGGACGTTATATGAGGTCCCAAACTGAGTTGTTTCGTTCTGTATTGAGATTTAAGGAATTTTGATTTGGGAAAGACGAAGAGAATTTGTTTCTTTAGTGAGTGAAAAGAAAAATAGATTGGTATTCGTTGGTATCTAATCATAACATAGAAGGCCTATTTTTCTTTAAATATATGTATATATATATATTTTTAACAAAACATCTCAAACCATCATACAAATGTTATATAACTTTTTAGGTGAGAATAAGATTGGTGTTAAGAAGAAGAACTAATTTACTCGAATGAGTGTTATACAAGACCCTTGAACATTATTATTATTACTATTATTATTATTGTTATTATCATCATTATTAATTTATATTATAACCAAAACAAGACTTGGGAGAAAAAAAATATAATAAAACTATTGTGAAAGAAAACAAAATTAGATGATCAAACTTAAACTTATGTGAAAGAAAACGACAAGTGGTTATTAAATCTTTTATGAAAGAAAATATGAATTAGATGATCAAACTTTAGTGGATGAAAAAAAATATTAATGAAATATTTTTTGATAAAAAAGAGAGAAAGTAATTATGAAACTTTCATCAAAGAATAATGAGACAGAAAATTGTCAACCATGTCTTACAATAGGCAATGTGACGAGAGCTTCAAGGGTTCAAGATACCTTCAGGAGAGATACCTTCAGGAGACACTACTGGGGGAGAGATACCTTCAGGAGACACTACTGGGGAGATACCTTCAGGAGACACTACTGGGGGAGAGATACCTTCAGGAGACACTACTGGGGGAGATGCAGCCAGGAGACACTACTGGGGAGAGATACCTTCAGGAGACACTACTGGGGGAGAGAGATACCTTCGGGAACTTTTCTGGGGAGGAATACCTTCAAGAGACACTACTGGGGAGAGATACCTTCAGGAACACTACTGGGGAGAATACCTTCAGGAGGCACTACTGGGGGAGAATACCAGGGAGACACTACTGGGGAGAGATACCTTCAGGAGACACTACTGGGAGAGATACCTTCCCGAGGGGCACTACTGCGGGAGAGTGCCTGGAACACTTCTGGGGAAGATACCTTCAGGAGGCGCTTCTGGGGAGAGATACTTCAGGGAACACTACTGAGGGAGATACCTTCAGGGAGACACTACTGGGGGAGAGATACCTTCAAGAGACACTACTGGGGAGAGATACCTTCAGGAGACACTACTGGGAGAATACCTTCGGGAGACACACTACTGGGGAGGAATGCCTTCAAAAAGAGACACTACTGAGGGGAGAGATACCTTCCAGGGAGACACTGCACAAGGGGGAGAATGCCTTCAGGAGACTTACTACACAAGGGGAGATACCTTCAGGACACACTACTGCAGGGGAGGAATACCTTCAGGAGACACTACTGGGGGAGAGATACCTTCAGGAGACACTACTGGGGAGATACATTCAGGAGACACTACTGGGGAGAGATACCTTCAAGAGACACTACTGGGGAGGGCTGCCTTCAGGGGAGACACTTCTGGGGAGAGATGCCTTCAAGAGACACTACTGGGAGAGATGCCTTCAGGGAGACACTACAGGAGAATACCTTCAGGGAGACACTACTGGGAGAATACCTTCAGGAACACTACTGGGGAGAGATACCTTCAGGAGACATACTGGGAGATGCCTTCAGGAACACTACTGGGGAGAGATACCTTCAGGAGACACTACTGGGGGGAGAGATACCTTCAAGAGGCTTACTGGGGAGAGATACCTTCAGGAGACACTACTGGGGAGATACCTTCAGGAACACTACCTGGGGAGAGATACAGCCAAGAGACACTACTGGGGAGAGATACCTTCAGGAGACACTACTGGGGAGAAGACTCCTTCAGGAGACACTACTGGGGAAGATACCTTCAAGAACACTACTGGGGAGATACCTTCAAGAAGAGACACTACTGGGGGAGGAATGCCTTCAGGAGACACTTCTGGGGAGAGAGATACCTTCAGGAACACTTCCTGGGGAGATACCTTCGGGAGACACTACTGGGAGAGATACCTTCAAGAGACACTACTGGGAGATACCTTCAGGAGACACTTCTGGGGAAGATACCTTCAAGAGACACTACTGGGGAGATACCTTCAGGAGACACTACGGGGAGAGATACCTTCAGGAGACACTACTGAGGGAGATACCTTCAGGAGACACTACTGGGGAGATACCTTCAAGAACACTACTGGGGAGAATACCTTCAGGAGGCACTACTGGGGAGATACCTTCAGGAGACACTACTGGGGAGATACCTTCAGGAGACACTACTGGGGAGGCCTTCAGGAGACACTACTGGGGAGAGATACCTTCAAAGAACACTACTGGGGAGAGGCCACCTTCAGGAGACACTACTGGGGGAGGAGAATACCTTCAAGAGACACTACTGGGGGAGGAATACCTTCAGGAGACACTACTGGGGGAGGAGATACCTTCAGGAGACACTACTGGGAGAGATACCTTCGGGAACACTACTGAGGGAGAGATACCTTCAGGAGACACTACTGGGGAGAATGCAACTGAGAGACACTACTGGGGAGAGATACCTTCAGGAGACACTTCTGGGGGAGAATGCCTTCAGGAGACACTACTGGGGGAGAGACCTTCCAAGAGACACTACTGGGGAGATGCCTTCAGGAGACACTACTGGGGGAGATACCTTCAAGAGACACTACTGGGGGAGAGATACCTTCAGGGAACTGCACAGAGGGAGAATACCTTCAGGAGACACTACTGGGGAGATACCTTCAGGGAGACACTACTGGGGGAGAAGATACCTTCAGGGAGACACTACTGGGGGAGAGATACCTTCAGGAGACACTACTGGGGAGATACCTTCAGGAGACACTACTGGGGAGAGATACCCTTCAAGAGACACTACTGGGGAGGAGAATACCTTCAAGGGAGACACTACTACTGGGGAGAGATACCTTCAGGAGACTTACTACTGGGGAGAGATGCCTTCAGGAGACACTACTGGGAGAGATACCTTCCAGGAACACTACTGGGAAGATACCTTCGGAGACACTACTGGGAGAGATACCTTCAGGAGACACTACTGAGAATACCTTCAGGAGACACTACTGAGGGAGAGAGATACCTTCAAGAGACACTACTGGGGGAGAATACCTTCAAGAGACACTACTGGGGGAGATACCTTCAGGAGACGCACTTCTGGGGGAGAATACCTTCAGGAGACACTACTGGGGAGAGATACCTTCAGGAGACACTACTGGGGAGAGAGGAATACCTTCAAGAGACACTACTGGGGAGATACCTTCAGGAGACACTTCTGGGGAGAGATACCTTCAGGAGACACTACTGGGGAGAATACCTTCAAAAAGGAGACACTACTGGGGAGATACCTTCAGGAACACTACTGGGGGAGATACCTTCGGAACACTACTGGGGAGATACCTTCAGGAGACACTACTGGGGAGAAGATACCTTCAGGAGACACACTACTGGGGAGAGAATACCTTCAAGAGACACTACTGGGGAGAGAGATACCTTCCGGGAACACTTCTGGGGAAGATACCTTCAAGAACACTACTGGGGAGATACCTTCAGGGAGACACTACTGGGGAAGATACCTTCAAGAACACTACTGGGGGAGAGATACCTTCAGGAGACACTACTGGGAGAGATACCTTCAGGGAGACACTACTGAGGAGAATACCTTCCAGGAGACACTACTGGGGAGAAGATATACCTTCAGGAGACACTACTGGGGGAGAGATACCTTCAGGAGACACTACTGGGGAGAGATACCTTCAGGAGACACTACTGGGGAGATACCTTCAGGAGACACTACTGGGGGAGAGATACCTTCAGGAGACACTACTGGGGAGAGATACCATCAAGAGACACTACTGGGGGAGATACCTTCAGGAGACACTACTGGGGAGAATACACCTTCAGGAACACTAGGGGAGAAGATACCTTCAGGAGACACTACTGGGGAGAGATACCTTCAGGACACACTACTGGGAGAGATACCTTCAGGAGACACTACTGGGGGAGGAATGCAGGAGACACTACTGGGGAGAGATACCTTCAGGAGACACTACTGGGGGAGAGAATACCTTCAGGAGACACTACTGGGGGAGAGGAATGCCTTCAAGAACACTACTGGGAGAATACCTTCAGGAGACACTACTGGGGAGAGATACCTTCAGAACACTACTGGGGGAGATACCTTCAGGAGACACACACTACTGGGAGATACCTTCAGGAGACACTACTGGGGGAGATACCTTCAAGAGACACTACTGGGGAGAGATACCTTCAGGGAGACACTACTGGGGAGAGATACCTTCGGAGACACTACTACTGGGGAGAGATACCTTCAGGACACTACTGGGAGAGATACCTTCAGAACACTACTGGGAGAGATACCTTCAGGAGACACTACTGGGGAGAGAGATACCTTCAGGAGACACTACTGGGGAAGATACCTTCAGGAGACACTACTGGGGAAGATACCTTCCAAGACACTACAGGAGAGATACCTTCAGGAGACACTACTGGGGAAGATACCTTCAAGAACACTACTGGGGAGAATACCTTCAGGAGACACTACTGGGAAGATACCTTCAGGAGACACTACTGGGGGAGATACCTTCAGGAACACTACTGGGGAGAGATACCTTCAGGAACGCACTACTGGGGGAGATACCTTCAGAAGGAGACACTACTGGGGAGAGATACCTTCAAGAACACTACTGGGGGAGATACCTTCAGGAACTACTGGGGAGAGATACTACCTTCAGGAACTTACTACACAGAGAGAGAGATACCTTCAGGAGACACTACTGGGGGAGAGATACCTTCAGGAGACACTACTGGGGGAGAGATACCTTCAGGGAGACACTACTGGGGAGATACCTTCAGGAGACACTACTGGGGGAGAGATACCTTCCAGGAGACACACTACTGGGGAAGATACCTTCAGGAGACACTACTGGGGGAGAGATACCTTCAAGAGACACTACTGGGGGGGAGAGATACCTTCAAGAGACACTACTGGAGGAGAGATACCTTCAGGAGACACTACTGGGGGGGAGATATCTTTTATAACATCACCTCATTTAAGCTTTTATATTTCTCGATCATGGGGTTTGGTTAGGTTAGGTTAGGTTAGGTTAGGTTAGGTTAGGTTAGCGTTTTATTTGGTTAGGTTAAGTTAGATTAAGTTAACATTAGGTTTGGTTAAGTTAGCATTAGATTGTGGTTAGGTTAGTTTAAGTTTGTATTAGATTAGGATTAGGTTAAGTTAGTGTTAGGTTAGGTTAGGTTAGGTTAGGTTAGGTTAGGTTAGGTTAGGTTAGGTAGGGTTAAGTTGGTTAATCAAAGTGAAATTAACTTTGGTGGCTAATGTTAAGGTGATCTCTCGTCTACTCAGGCAGGGAAACAGCTTATTTAAATGACCTTATAAATGTTATTGTGTTTTTACTCTCAACAAACATTACGATCTGTAGCAGTTGATGAAAGAGAGAGAGAGAGAGAGAGAGAGAGAGGAAAAAGAAAAGTAAAAAAGAACTTGGAGAGAGAGAATTTCAACACTAGATATGTGAATAGACTCGGGCTGCTCCCAGGGTGTTTTAGATGTAGAAGGAGAGGACCATGAAGTGTGGTGGTGGGAAGTAACGTGTAAGGGGAGGAAAGAGAGAGAGGGGGAGAAAGAGGGAATCGTGAGGAAAAGTGAGAGGAGATGGTGAGGAAAAATATCGAGTAGGGGAACGTGGTTAGGAATGTAGAGGAGGAGGGAAAGTGGAGGATATGGGGAGGGGTTTGGTAGGAGGAGATGGTGGGGAAAATAAT
Source organism: Homarus americanus (assembly GCF_018991925.1). NCBI lineage: Eukaryota > Metazoa > Arthropoda > Malacostraca > Decapoda > Nephropidae > Homarus > Homarus americanus. The sequence continues at coordinate 1,040,963 of NW_024712913.1, forward strand.
AGGTGGTTGGGGAATATTATGAGACAGGTGGGGGAAGTGGTGGGGAAAGGTGGAAAGAAGGGGAGGTGCTGGGGAATATTATGAGACAGGTGGGGGAGGTGCTGGGGAAAGGTGGAAAGAAGGGGAGGTGCTGGGGAAGAGTGAAAGTGACGAAGGTGAGGTTATGGGGAAGAGAAGAGGGTATAAGTGGGGAAGGTTTGGGGGAGACGGGGAGGTTGTAGGGAAATTCAGAGGAGAATGGAGGGAAAACAACCGAAAAGAGGATCTCGTATTCTGTAAACATCTGACGGCTAACTTGTTTATTTTCTTCTCTTTAGTTATAAACTCAGGGAACTAATCCAACACCCCCTTGACCACACACACACATACAAGCTCTACGAATAACAATGAATTCTTTGACGTGATGCAATGGGAGAGTCAATAACAGTGCCTTGGCTCAGCGGGGTTTGGCTTTGATCGTCTTCACATAGTTATTTGTGTGTGTGTGAGTAGAGAGAGAGACGATCTTGCTGTGTACTGCAGACAGGTTACTACCAGCTGCTGCTTCTTGAGGGCATTGTCTCAGCTGCCTATTGTCTCTATATTGAGTCATGATGAGATGCAGTGAGTCTCTGTACCTATTGGTTGTGTCTCATGATCCAGTGTCATGATTCAGTGTGTTGACCATATGTGTAGTTGTGTTGGGATTAGGTGGTAATATTTTTATAATTTTTTAAAGCTGGTGGTTTGTGTATTGTTACATTAAAATTGTACCAGTGTAAAAGATCCATATTAAAAAAAAATAGTGTTGGATTTCAATTCAGTTTTAATAATTTTGTCATTGAAAAGTTAAAAGGTTTTTGTTGCGTGTTAATAATGCATTCACCATGCTTTCGAACCCTTACGCTTTGTTGAGTTGTTCATTAAGGAGTGAAGTGTGTACGTGACAGTAACCTATTAACTAGTTCTCTACCGCGTGTGGGTGATCGATGACACACTAAAGTCTTATAGAATGTAATGTTAACAGTTCCTACTCTATACGGCTCACGGGTTGAACAATATAACTCCTGTCTAGTACAATGCACACACCGCCTCTCACTTCCTGATAAATGACTATTGCCTCTGGTCGTCTATACGTCTCTGCTGTGTACAAGTAATGGCTACACAACCTACAAGGCTTGTGTTGTATATAAATCACGTGGCACATCCTCGGAGTCTCCCCTCTGTGTACCAGTGACCATCGACACGTATACAGTCTTCGCTCTGTGTATAAAACACCTCCCAAAACAGCAGGAGAATTCTGACAAACAGTTTACACTCGTATCTTCTCCGTTACCGAATAAAACCTAACCTGATGATAAACACACACTCACACTCTAGCCCAGAAACTTGAATTGAAAAAAAAAAACAATAATAAATTAAAAATCATTGTACAGGAGCTAAAACAACTATCTGTACAGGTGGGGGTCGATATGCTCCGAAATTTTACGTGTGACTAGTGACAGCCCTCATATACCAAAATTTATCGTCCATGGTCTCATATTGTTTCTCACAAAGTATGCACAGATAGTTGTTTTAGCTACTTACGTTTAAGCCAGTAGCCCATAACTAATCTGAAGAAGACCATAAAGAGAAATAATGATCTTGGTTAGTTCACACTGTTGACTCGGTGAGTGTGTTCAGTTCTTCCTCTTGTTTTCATTTTATTAACTCGTCTGTTTTGGAAGACAACGGGGAGCCATTGTCCTGTTCAGGTTATATGTGTGTGTGGGGCTCAGAAGTCTTGCACAGATGACGGTTTTCATCGTCTCCTGGTGCTCTGTTTTCATTCACTCCTGGTGCTTTGTTTTCACCCACTCTTGGTACACTGTTCTCACCCACTCTTGGTGCACTGTTTTCACCCACTCTTGGTGCACTGTTTTCACCCACTCTTGGTGCACTGTTTGAAGCACTAGAAATAAAGGACATAGGTAGATGGTAGACATTGAGTGTTCATCGTTCACTCCGCGCTGAAGACCTACCTGACGGAGCAAAGAGAATGTGGAGGAACGCCCGAAGATTTCAAAGGAAGCGCGAGGTATCGGTGGGAGATCCTAACATGAGGGACTTACAATGATATTTATGTGATTATTGAAAGATTTAGTTCATGTCTGTTTTGTTTTTATTGTGATATAAACTGTAAGTAAAACAACCAGTATAATCCATTTCATTAATAAGTACATACCTGCCTCTGAAAAATTGATGTCCTGTTTAGCACGACAGCTGGTTGCATATAGATTACTAAATGAGTTTGTAAGAGGAAGATGTACGTCTTTGTTTCGTTATTATATTGATATTAAATTATTTAATGAACTGCAATAATGTTCAGTACACCTAAACGTTAGGGGGAGGGGGGGGGGCGTTGTTCAGAGACTGGTTGGTATGCAGAGTGTACAGAGGGAAAGTGACTCAAAATGGTTATTGGAGGAAGGAAGGTGACTCAAGATGGTGATTGAAGGAAGGAAGGTGACTCAAAATGGTGATGGAAGGAAGGAAGACGCTTCAAGATGGTGATGGAAGGAAGGAAGGTGACTCAAGATGGTGATGGAAGGAAGGAAGGTGACTCAAAATGGTGATGGAAGGAAGGAAGACGACTCAAAATGGTGATTGAAGGAAGGAAGGTGACTCAAAATGGTGATTGAAGGAAGGAAGACGACTCAAAATGGTGATTGAAGGAAGGAAGGTGACTCAAGATGGTGATGGAAGGAAGGAAGACGACTCAAAATGGTGATTGAAGGAAGGAAGGTGACTCAAGATGGTGATTGAAGGAAGGAAGACGACTCAAGATGGTGATTGAAGGAAGGAAGGTGACTCAAAATGGTGATTGAAGGAAGGAAGGTGACTCAAGATGGTGATGGAGGAAGGGAAGGGTGGAGAGTTAATGACAAGAAAACTTTGTGTGTTTAAGTGGATAAACAGACATTGAAGATGGCGTGAACAAGACAGACATACACGAAAGGACAGAACAGCACACAGAGGTAAAGAAGCTATATGAGTAGGGCATGATGGCAGTGTTTACAAATAGCTGGTAGTGTGAACATGACAAGGTATACAGACATGACGATTATGCACCACAGGGCTTAAGAAGTGAATAAGGGGCTGTAGACATGATTTACTGATAATAAATATGACTCAATATATGGTAATGGCGTGGCTTATTGATATGACAGGTATTTGGTTATGTGTAATTTTGTATTGGTTTAACAAGTACAGGTAATACACGCTTGGTGAGGACAGACCGGGAGGATGACTAGAACAAACAGGGTAGTTATGATGGTGTGTTGTGGTGATGGAGAAACGTTGAAAGTGTGAGGGAAGTAGTAGAAAACGATGATGAAAGATGATGACTAAATATGAAAGACAAGACTTAAGAGTAACGTAATTAAACTAATGAATGACGAGGAGAGATGAGACAAATGAAGAACGTATTGAAGTTCTCACATTATAACTTCATGGTGATGTCACTGTAAGCATTTTTAGCTAGTGTCATATGGTTATTAGTATGATGTTAATATAAACTCGAACCACGGAACTTGAGAACAGATCACAGAAAAAAGAAGTGACTTTCCCCACCCAGACAAGAGGACTTTGGAAACTGAAGACTGCCGCTCAAGCAGACGTCCCCAGATGTCTGTAGCAGAGGTTCAGAGAAAGAATAGTGGAGCGTTTAGTCTCTCTCCCACCCGGCCATTTGTTGAACCCGCTGACACAAATGGGAATTCTCACCGCCTCGAGATTTACAGCTATCATACGAATCCCATCGAGTTTGGTAAATTCAAGAATCAAAGACACAGTTTCTTTCGTTCTCATTATTTCAAAATAAAAGAGTTTCTTCTCTTGACAGCGGCGGATTTTATATTCTCATCTTTTTTTCCTGTAATATTGTTTTTCTTACCATTTTTCTCTGCTGATAGACAGTATAAGGAGAGACAGGATTCTTCTAGGAGGAGACAATTACATTAAAGGAAATTATTATCTTATTAGTGGAGTGATTTTCACGGTGCAGTTAACGTAGAGGAAGTCACAGTACTTCACCGTCAACATTTTACCCTCTGTCTGCTACACCACACAGATTTCATTTCATTAGTTACCTGACTTGGAAACTCCTCTAAACACAAGTCACGACCCTCTGACGACGCTCCGTGAACACAGCCGTACCCTTACTCAAAGCTTTGATCTTTACTGGTGTCACTACGTCTGCCAAAACTTTATTATTACCAAAAAATAAGAATATGTAAAAGACTCTGATGTAGAGAGTTTCTTATGCCATTATCCAGAAGGGTCCTGACGTTTCATGCAGCGACCATATGAGGTTGTATAGTGTTTGTTTTTTGCTTTGATGTGTGATTATGTTTTCGAACGCATTAGGATGACCTAACTAGATGCGGTTGCCCAGTCTGGCTGTTTTTTTTAGGCAGCGAATGTTTTGGGCACGTTTTCTAGCCATGTGGGGTGAGCAGAGTGGCTACTGGAAAGGGCTGGTCAGTCCCACAGACAGAACCGGATTGCACTGCTACCTAGATCCCAGTGCATAAACGATCATCTTATCTATGCAGCCCATGTGCAGAGCTGTGACTAAAGACTCCCGGCAGTTATCTCTGCCTGTCCCCGTTGCCACTCGTCCGTCGCCATAGGACTTTGTGGGTATAGGGGTTCTGATGATGATGATGAAAAGTATGATGAGCTGGATGATGGCTGCGCGTGAGTTAATTTATTTGGTGAATCAAGACCACAGGCTGCAACCACATTCCTTGGTTCTCCCTTTTCTTTATCCAGTGGTGCAATTAGCTGCAACGACTGGGGAGAGGGAGAATTGTAATGGACTGCCGATAGGCCAGTTTGTTGGGTTTAAAGTATTAGCTTGTCCATCTTGTATTGTCTTCATCCGCCAGTGTATTCCCTCCACCCCCCCCTCCCCCACCCCCATGTTACACAACAGGTGAGACCAACAGGTGAGACACACAGGTGGGCCAGGAGCCTCGCTTAACACCTGTGTCGGGAACGTGCATACTATATATATATATATATATATATATATATATAATGTCTGGGCCAGGCTTTCTCCCTATTAATACTGTGAGGGTTTTTCCTTTATTATGCCATCCTTCCTACAACGTGGCGCCCCACCCGGGCGAGTGCAGGACAAAAGCCCCCTACGACAAAAGCCTCCTTAGACAAAAGCCCCCAAGGACAAAAGCCCCCAAGGACAAAAGCCCCCTAGGACTTTATCCTGATCTTGCGTGACGTCACGACCACTTAATAATATTCAGGTAAACCTTTTTATGTTTCTTCACGTCCGTCTCTTCTCCTGCCTGTTATCATACTTTACCTCTGTTGCTGACGTGGACACAGAGAAGGGAGGAACATTATTCTCTGGTTCTCCTTCATTCTTTTTTACCAGGACGAGCGGTATTGTAATCACTGCAAGAGAAACGGTGAAAGACGGTCGCTGAAGTTACAAAATAAAGAAGATTTAGCACTACAAAACCTACATGATCGCTTCAGCGTCTTGTCGAACATTACCTGAATATTCTGCTCAGTGTTTTAGATAAGATGACAAAATTCTTCCCTCTTGTGGTTCTTTATAATATAGAGATGAGTTGGTACTGTATACTAGAACAGGTAGTCAGGATTCTTCTGACTGTGATGAGTTACTCTGTAGGCAACCACAGCTGTGACTCTCCGCTGTTACTGTAGAAGAACATCGTTTACACCAGTATGATTACATTAAGGTTAAATTAGTGTAGGTTACGTTACTGAGGGTTAGACTAGGTTGTTTTGTTCGATTAGGTTAGTTTAAATTACTTTAGTTAGGTTAGGTATAAAACTACGCGTCGAATGAAATCAAACCTCCAGTATATTTACACAGACTTGCCTGAGGCAGATTTTCTAAGGGGACCTTGACTGTGTTCCAAGAAGTTAACCTCGACTAAGTCTCACGAAAGAATTTCCTGGACATTACACTTTTCTAAGACACTTTTAACTCCAAGAATCAATTTTATTTCAGGAATAGACAAGAAACGACGCATTTTATTTGAGTGACACGGAGGTTGTGTAGCGGGAACTTGGACGTGGTCTTAGGTCGTGAAGGCTACCGACACAGAACACCTGGTGATATTGACGGAGGTCTTGAACTATATTGGACTTTACTGTTCACTTCGACCACTGTACGATATAGAGTGAAGGTCGTGCGAGAGTGAACAAAACACACACACACACACACACACCACCGCCATCCACCCACACACACCACCACACACTACCACAACACGCCACCACCACACACTGCCACAACACGCCACCGCCATCCACCAACACAACAACATAAGCTTGCCAATAAAAAAAGCCTTCGGATAAGTTCGGTGGACCTCTCTGGGGATGTCCAATCGCAAGCACCACTTCCTGAGAACTTTATTTTCATTGGCTCAAGAACCGATAAAAGTTTGTTGGCCCCAGGAAGCTCAGGCATCGGGAATATTGACAAAAAAAAGGACATTTTAGTATTGTGATCGAGAGTCAAGAGCGACCTGAAGTGTGTGTCTTATGTCCTCTTGTGTGTGTTACCGTGTGTGTACTACCGTGTGTGTTACCGTGTGTGTACTACCGTGTGTGTCCTCTTGTGTGTGTTACCGTGTGTGTACTACCGTGTGTGTTACCGTGTGTGTACTACCGTGTGTGTCCTCTTGTGTGTGTTACCGTGTGTGTACTACCGTGTGTGTTACCGTGTGTGTACTGCCGAGGGTGTGTGTCGTCTTGGGGTCTGCTTATACAAATGGGTCGTCTGATGTGAGTCGTTATAGCCACTACCATCCAACACAACACTGATGAATGTGTGTAGCTCTTAATTAAATCCTCTTCATGTTGTGACCTGATGATACACGCCCATAAATCTCTCTCTCTCTCTTTTTTTTTTTTTTTTTGTATGATCCCTACTGAGTGTTTCTATTCCAGGAAGAACGTCACTACTGATGTTTAAACAATTAAAGGGATTATTGATGTGTGGTGGGGAGTTGTGGAGGGTAGTGTGGGGGGGTGGTGGTATGGGGAGGGCGGTGGATGGTGTGGGGGTGTGTGGGTGGGGGGGGTGTGTGGGGAGGAGCGGTGGTGATGGGGAGGAGCGGTGGTGATGGGGAGGTGGGGTGGTGATGGGGAGGGGTGGTGATGAGGGAGTGGTGGTGATGGGGAGGAGTGGTGGTGATGGGGAGGAGGTGGTGATGGGGAGGAGGGGGATGAGCGGTGGTGTGGGGGAGGAGCGGTGGTGATGGGGAGGAGCGGTGGTGATGGGGGGGGCGGTGGTGATGGGGAGGAGCGGTGGTGATGGGGTGATGGGAGGAGGTGGTGATGGGGAGGGCGGTGGTGATGGGGAGGGAGCGGGTGGTGATGGGGAGGGAGCGGTGGTGATGGGAGGAGCGGTGGTGATGGGGAGGAGCGGTGGTGATGGGGAGGAGCGGTGGTGATGGGGAGGAGCGGTGGTGATGGGGAGGGCGGTGGTGATGGGAGGTGCGGTGGTGATGGGAGGAGCGGTGGTGATGGGGAGGAGCGATGGTGATGGGAGGAGCGGTGGTGATGGGGAGGGCGGTGGTGATGGGGAGGAGCGGTGGTGATGGGAGGAGCGAGCGTTACCATAAATTTTCTTGGATCCTAATGGTCCTCATCTTAAGTGCAAGGTGAATGACAGCCTTCAACCACTAGGAAGGGGACAGGGAGGACGGACAGCTTTCAGTCAATTAATTGTGTTATTTCAGATAATAGGGGTCGGCGGCCGAGTGGATACAACGCTCGCCTCTTGTCCACCCTAGTTCACCGAGTTGTGAATGGGTAAACTAGCTTGTGTACCGAAAAAAAAGCAAATCGTCAGAGGTATTAGTGAAGAACGGCATCACCAGCTATAAACCAGTAGGATATTGAAATAGCTGCTAGATATTGCCCGTAACTGTGAACAGAATCAATAAATGTGACGGTTTACAGAAAGATTGGTAGTCTGAGTGACCGACGATTAATCGACCAACTGACTGACTGACTGAATGAGCGGTCTGGCCAGTCTATCCCTGCCATCGTTATTAAACCACATTGTTTAGTCTCGCTTTTGTTTTGTTTTTAACTATCAAATAAATCTCTTCTGGGAATTTCATGATTTTGATTTGGCTTTGTGATGTTGAATATTGTGAGAGAGAGAGAGAGAGAGAGAGAGAGAGAGAGTCTTATGTGTGCACCAAAAGGAAATAAACCTTAATAATAATAATAATAATAACCGAATTATATAAAAAGCATTCACAAAATTACACTAATATGCAAATAAATAACTGTTAATAGCCTTAACCGCCGTAGATAATACTGCTCTTTACTCAAGCCCTTGTTTGTCCTGGGAAAGAAATTTTACGTTCTCCACCGCCTCGCCTGATTTATATAATAGTATAGTTTTATGTTAATACGGTACTTATACTCGTTAAACTATCATGTTAATACAGTACTTATACTCGTTAAAATATCATGTTAATACAGTACTTATACTCGTTAAAATATCATGTTAATACGGTACTTATACTCGTTAAAATAACATGTTAATACGGTACTTATACTCGTTAAAATATCATGTTAATACGGTACTTATACTCGTTAAAATAACATGTTAATACAGTACTTATACTCGTTAAAACACACAGTTGTAACCATACCGTGTTTACTATTGTTTAAAATGCGAACCCTTGCCTCTTAGCCATTCCTACACACGTTTAATGATAATTTACTACATAATGATTTCTGACTTTATTTTGAAGTATTAAATGATCAAAGTGACAGACTCTGGATTCTTGTATTTGTGGAAGTCTATTATTCTTCATTTAATTATAAATAGACGCCCATTTACGATAGTGTTAAGTGTAATTTCGAGACAATTTTACCAGCCAGCTTTGTGTCCCTAAAAAAACAGTTTGCCACTTAGAAGTTCTCCTAAATATACCTTTTTTCGGGGTGGAGAATTTAACGTGAGAAACTTTGGGCCTTTGGACACCTGAGGAGAGGGTGTGACTGTTCCCTGGGAGTGGTTGTCAGTGTGGGGGTGTCATCTGTGTTGGCGTGGCGTCACTACCTTTGTCATCCACACACACACACACACACACACATACATAAACACATACATACATACATACACATACATACATACAAACATACATACACACATACATACATACATACATACATACATACAAACATACATACATACATACATGTCGATAGGTAGGTCGTTTTATCAAATTATGATCCAAAAGTAAACATAAAAACAATATAACCGGTAACAGTTAAAATTGGGTAAAACTGCAAATAACTGTATATATATACGATTATTTTTTCTTGATTGTAGATCGAACGTTTTGGCGCCTCCCACTATATTGACAATGACAAATATGGCCCAGAGCCTACAAGAGATTTGGGACCACTGGGCTAGAGATTTCCACACAGGTAGCTAGCGAGTAAGGGATACTTTACATACATACATACATACATACGCACATACATACATACATAGAGTGTTACGGTCACCTCCCCTTTTTCCTCAATATTTGTTTCAGTTACCCATTGTATTTAGTTTCTGTTGTGTCCCATTTTCCTTAGATTAAATTCCAAACTTATAGTAAAGACTTGTAAAAACGTCTTGATTATTGTATATGAGTTTGTACTGTATATTAGTATTTATGTGTCATTATGTATACTTTACAGAATGCATCTTTATTTTCTGTACATTTATGAAAGACCGTAAGAACCGGTTGTGAAGTAAAAAAACAAAAGATTTAAAGAGATTATATGATGATGAAACAAGAAAAGTGTTGGAACGTTTTGTTTTCTTTTTGCTCTCTGGTTGGACTTGGCTGGTGTATATTAATCTCTTGTTATCTGGACCATCGTGGATAATTTTGGTGTTAACTAAGGTGCAGTATGTTTATTATGGTTGAAAGAGTGTTGTAATAGTGAGAGAGCATTATATTTGGTGGAGACAACATTCTTTTAAGTGAATTAATTAGCGGCCTTTTTGTATGTATACGGATGGAGAGTACGTGTTTACTTTGATTATTGTTAAATGTTTTTTTTTTCGGATCTAATGGGCCTATGGGCTGACTGTTCATCCTCGAGTGAAGTGTAACAACATACATACATACATACATACATAAGCATACATACATACATACATACATACATAAGCATATATACATACATACATACATACATACTTAAGCATATATATAGACATATTTTTCGCCAAACACAAGTTAATTTCCACCTCCACCTGTTGACTTTACAGGTGTGTTGAGTATAAACATTAATCAAAGGCTTCCAGGTGTTGGCCATACATTACCGGGGCTTGAGGCTTAACTTCTCTAGAGTATAAACCCTTTAGTACTTCAGATGTGAGGTGCGATCTAAGTAAAAACAAGTAATATTTTCTAACAGTAGGTAAGATGTTATCAGAAGTTTGTGTAAATTCATGTCAGTAATAATAATAATAATAATAATTCCAATAGCAATAATAACAATAGTAATAATAATAATAATAATAATAGTAACAGTTATTGGACACTTAGAGGTACCCTAATGAGGTTCTTCACTCGGTTAGTCTTGAACTGATCTGATAAACTCGTCATTAAACCCTGAACTCATGAGAAAATTTCTTGTTCACAAAACTTGGTGGAAGCAAAGTTAACTACTCTCGGTCCCCTGTAATTGGATGTAACTGTTCGCTACTTCCTCCGGCGGAAAGTTTTCTACATTTACTTCGAAATTTGTGGGGGGTTTTCTACACCACAAAATCATTACTTTCATTTAAAATTTATTAAAAAAAAAGTTAGATTAAATTAAACGAAAAGTACAACGTAGGATAGATTTATTTAATTATAATAATGAAATAAATCCTTCAAGCTTGGAAATAATTACGTGCGCCATTCTGATAAATATAACATTCCAGTTTTTTTGTCCTGTATATAAAGTACAGTTTATAAACCCCGGCTTAGTTGATAAACCTGCAATTTGCAACATGTAGTAAATAATTAAGTTAACACAACCAATGATGTTATAGGTTTTTACACTGATTAAAAGGTGATGGTTTATGATATAGTTCACCGTGGCTGTAAGGGTTATTATTATTATTTGTAATTAGTATAGAAGAAAAATGGGGGGAGATTAGGCTGTTGTTGTTGTTGTTGGTGTGTGTGTGTGTGTGTGTGTGTGTGTGTGTGTGTGTGTGTGTGTGTGTGTGTGTGTGTAATAAGGGAGGTAATATGAAAAAAAAGAGAAGAGAGACAGATGGAAAAAAAAATAGTGAGAAAGGAGAGAAGGAAATAGTGAGAGACATTTATGCAGGTAAACACACACACACACACACACGCACACGCACACACACACACACACACACACACACACACACGTCGAGGAATGAATCAAGAATGAGTACTTGGTGTATGAAAATTCAGAATGTTACAGAATATGGGAGGATCTGTACCTTTGTGTAATGAACTCTGTAATACACTACTTAATTAAGGACTTTCACACACACACTACTCTAAAACTGTATCAAGTTCTTTATAGTTTTTTTTCGCATAATCATATATTAATTTGCATATTTTTAATTGTTCAGGTATAATTGGATCACTAATTACGGCTCACATACACAATACGTTCATAAGTGTGTTAATTACTTGCTGTTTTTTGCGTAATTAAGGCTTTGTATTTCCACTTAAGTACTTGGTTGTAGTAAACGGCAATCATTAACACGACTGTGAACTAATATTCATCACATTAACAGAAGCAGTTACAGTACAGGGAAAATATTGACGTGATTTTTAAGACAGATAAACCTATTTCCCAGTAAATTAATTTCCTGACAGTAATTAAACTTGTCGGAGGTGTTGTGTGTTGACCACTTGACCCCTTGAAAAGTTATTCCATATTGTGTTGTTATTTAAAACCCTGTGATACTTGACAATGGATAAAGGGGAAACACACACACACACACACACACACACACACACACACATACATACATACATACATACATACATACATACATACATACATACATACACACACACGCACACACAGTAGCGCGCGCGTGCCTGTGTACGTACTCCCGCGTGTCCTTGTATTGTCGACAGGGAATAACAATAAACTCTTGGTCAGGTGGTTCAATATTCCACCTGAATCATAAACTATATTTTAAAGTCACGTGAACAGCGAAGGAACAAAATATTGCCAAAATTTAATCACGAAATTAATCTGAAGGAAGTTATAAACTCCAGCCCTTTGTTGTCGTAAGTCTTTAGATAATAGATTAAGGTAGCAAGGAACTTTTAGACCTCCATCACTAGAATTTTAAATTATTTATTAGTTTTTCTGATAGTTTATTATATTAACTGGAATGTTAAAGTTATATAAGATGCAAAAAGTTAATGAAAGATGAAATAAATTGCAGACAACGACAGAGGCAGCAGGTGAGGTTAACTCAGAGGGAAGCAGGAGAGTTAATCGTAAGCCCGGAGACCGTAATTTATAAAAAAAAAATACGTTTTCAGAAAATTGAGTGGCTGGACTTTAATCATACTTAACTTACCAAATGTGATTAAATTCCGAGCACTTGATTTTTTCATCAGGTAAAACATATTGCAATGACGTTATGAATTTATACTAACATATTTAATTACCTTTATGCTTCAAGTCAGTAATGTTTATATTTATTCCTTACAGGTAAGTGACGTCTTGTGGTCGGTGTACAGTAGAGTGACTCGAGGGTGGCGTCAAGTAGGTTGTGAAGACCAGGTAAGGTAGACATTGACCCAATAGAACAGTTACTCATCGGCTATACAAACCTCAAGAAAATAGACCTGACGCGCGTGATTCAGTTCGTGTGTGTGTGTGTGTTTCGATGAGTATTATATGTCTCGGGTCGTCCGCGTTTTAATACTACTGTACTGAATTTTGATGGGCAGCCAAGCCGGTTGAGGATCCACCAGAGGGCTTCACTGTTAACCGAGTCGAAGGACTTGGTTAGGTCGACGAATGCCAAGTACAGGTCACGACGCTGTTCTCTGCACTTTTCCTGTATCTGGCGGGCAGCAAAGATCATGTCAGTGGCGTCACGTGATGGTCAAAAGCCAAACTGAGATTCTGGGAGGAAGTTATCCGCCTCAAGTTTAGGAAGACTCGGGTGATAATCTTGCCAGCTATGGATAGTAGCGAGATTCCGCTGTAGTTGCCAGTCTGACCGATCTCCCGTGTTCTTATAAATATTGTGGATGGAGGCATCTTTAAGAGCCTGGGGGATTTCGTCCCTTTCCCATATATTTTCAGGAGAGAGTGCAGACGGCAAGGACCTCCTGCTTGATACACCTCGGCTGGACTTCCATCAGGCCCTGAGACTTTATTATTTTCCAACTGTTTGATGGCAGTCGCTACCTCATCCTGGGATGGAGGATAGCTGAGATGGGTCAGCTTTGGATGCTGAGGAACCTACTGGGTAGTCACGACATCCACATCGATGTTTTGGTTGAGCTGAGAATGGTAGTGCTCTTTCCAACACTGACGGATGCCTTCTTCGTTTTTAACTGGGGAGTTACCATCGGACGAGCCCATAAAATGTTTTAGTGGAATCGAAAAATTCTTGCATCTTGTGTCTATCTGCAAGTTTTTGCATTTCACCTGCTCTATTTTCAAACCAGTCGTTCTTTAGTTTGCAAAGTTTGCACTGGGGCACCACTTTCATCTTGCAAAAAGTATCAGCTTTGGTCCTAGACTGAGGGTTGTTCTGCCAATCAGTTAAAGCAGCACGTTTGTCATCGATGAGTCCATTGATTTCCGGTTCATTTTCATCAAACTAGTCCTGGTGTATTTCGACCTGGCCGAGGGTCTCTCTGCAGGTTTTTGTCGTGACAAGGTCGAGAATACTCCATTTGGTACTGGGATTTGGCTTGTTTGTTGTTGGGTTGTTTATCAGCCGATGTTCAAGCTGCTCTCTGAAATCATGTGCTACAGCTGGATTCTCCAGACGCTTAGTGTTAAAACCTCTTCTAGAAGCTTGTTGAATTTGCTGTTTTGGGGCGAAGTGAAGTGAGAGCTTGGCTCTGACAAGCCGATGATCAGTGTCGCAGTGGTCTGAGCCACTCATTGCTTGGGTGTTGAGGACATCTCGGCGATCACTTTCTCTAATATTGACGTAGTCAATGAGATGCCAGTGTTGCCAGTGTTGCCACGAATCCTTAAACTTGTCGGCCTGCCTAAACAAGATATTGGTGATAGCGAGGTTGTGTGCATCACACTTGCTGAGGAGTAGGCCGTTGGGATTACACTTGCTTAGTCAACTTCTCCCTATGATTTCCCTCCCAAATGTCAGCATCTCTGCCAACTCTGGCATTGAAGTCACCAAGGAGCACAATATTCTCTGGGGATGAAGGTTTGCACTCTGTCAAAGTCGGCTCAAAAGGCCTCCTTAATGTCATCCTCTGTATCCAGTGTTGGGGCGTATGCACTGATAAAAAAGGCATGATGCGAGTGATTCAGTCGGAGTCTGAGCATCAAGAGGTGCTCGATGATCCCAACAGGCATTTCAGTTAGCCTGTGTATGATGCTTTGGCGGATGGCAAAGCCAACTCTACAAATGCGGTTTCTCTCCGTTCTGTGAGTAGACCCTCGTCTTGGAGCCGGGACTCACCAATGGCTGCTATGTCGATGCTATATCTAGCCAGCTCTTCTGCCACATGGGCAGTTCTTCTTTCAGGAAGTGCATTTGTGCCAGTATCCAGAAGGTCCTGACATTCCATGCAGCGACCATAATAAGTTGTATAGTTTCTTTTTGTTTTGATCTGTGATTATAATTGTGTTTTCGACCGCATAATAATAATAATAATAATAATAATAAACGGTTTATTAATAGAGTTGCAGCCGGTGGCTGAAAATATACAGACTTACATTTGATTTAGACATAATGACCTTACTGGGTGCGGTTGCCCAGTCATTTTGGTTCTTTAGGTAGGCTATGTTTAGGGCACCTTTTCTAGCCCCCTCCCCTTTTGGGGTGAGCAGAATGGTTGCTCAGTCGCACAAACAGGACCGGATTGCACTGCTGCCCAGATCCCAGTGCATAAACGGCCATCTTATCTGTGCCGCCCGTGAGCACAGTTATGACTAGAGATTCCCGGCAGTCATCTCCTCCTGTCCCCGTCGCCACTCGTCCGTCACCATAGGACTTTTGGGATATAAGAGTTTGATGATGATGAGGAGTATGATGAGCTGGATGATGGCTGCGTGTGAGTTGATTTATGCGGTGAGGCAGGAGCATAGACTGCAACCACACATCTTGGCTCTCCCTTTTCCTGACCCAGTGGTGTAAATTTTGCAATGAATGGAGAGAGGGAGAGTTGCAATGGATTGCCGATAGCTCAGTTTGTTGGGTTTCGCCTTGGTAGCCTGTCCATCATGCATTGCCTTCTTCCGCCGGTGTAGTCGTTGGGTTCCCATGTTGGTCACCTCTTCCGCCTATACCGCCGTTGGGGTCTTGTTGGAGCTCTGTAGTATGTCTGCCTGATGCGGGGCTCTAGCACAGATTTTTCGTTCGGGGTCTACTCCCGTAGCCCTATACCTACCAAGGTTAATCCGCATGGCAAGGAGGCAGTGGTTGGTAGGCGCCAGGACGTGTTCACATGCCTACGCGCCGTCCCTCTGGGGCCCACTGCTATTCCGAGATCCCTTGCTGGTCTAGCCTGGGCCCACAAGGCACCCAGTTACCGTGTGTTGTACGAGGAGGCACAGCAGAAGTC
Organism: Homarus americanus; assembly: GCF_018991925.1. Classification (NCBI taxonomy): domain Eukaryota; kingdom Metazoa; phylum Arthropoda; class Malacostraca; order Decapoda; family Nephropidae; genus Homarus; species Homarus americanus. The sequence goes on from NW_024712913.1 coordinate 1,056,778, forward strand.
TTGAATGCGAAGAGGCTGTGTACTGGCAGGGAAGACTTATGCAAGTTGCTTCCCTGTTCGCCACGAGGACTAGACAGCGGCGGTAGCTGAAAGCGAGAGGGAGCAAGCAGTGCTTGCACCATAACACTAATATAATGCTGCCACACTAGATCCATTACACCACCCTGACACACACACATACACACCTCAGAGACTCTCAGTAATAAGCTCTTTTATATTACTATAATCCTAACGAGTTCCTAGACACTGTGACAAGGCGAGCAGCGCCACATTAATATCCACGGCAGCGCTCCCTCCACCTCTTTGTATTCGCGATATTCAGTATCATCCGTTCTGCATTTAGTTGTCTACTGCCAGCTGCAAGTCGGTGTTCGTTCGTCCCTTGTCTGTCGTTGTTGTTAATCTTAGTCCGTCTGGCCGTCGGTCTGTAGAAAATTTTCAGTAATCTTCCCCAGCAGACAGGTGAAGGCGCTGCACTGAGCCAGAAGGTTCCCTGATATATCGGTGATGGAGTGTACACAACCTGGACCCCGCGACCTCCTTACTCAGAAAGTGAGGTCGTTATACAGAGGTCGACTCCCTTAACTAACAGGGTGGAGGGTTCACGTTAGATACTACACCATTAGTGAACTATACAGGGTGTCTCAAAAATGATATGCACTGTGTCTTACAAATTTTCGTGGACATAAGCAACATTTTCCTTATTTTTTGACTTGCAAGGTCTCCCACAGGTGACGACAATGGTGCTGTTATATTACAAGCTTTCACGTAATCTCCACGAATATCTGTAATGCAGTGCGTAACAGTGTATACATTTTTTAAACACCCTGTTATGATAATTGTTCTTGTATATTCAATTATCACCAGCTAGTGAATCATTCATAATACAGGTCACAGTTAACCTAAATAACAGGTCATGTAGGTGTTGCTCTTGTCACCGTCTTACTGTAGCGCATCAACAATAGTCCAGACACGTCCCCTCTCCTGCTGACGCTGACAGTCACTCCCCCCACGCCTGTGTTTACATCCGTTGTAGTCAGAGTTAGAAATACAATTATCAAGTTCATTTAATATTAATTGGCAAAACATTTATCTGCGTGTGGCTTACGGCGCATCTTGTTGTTGTTACTAAAGAGGAATTCTAGGAAGGGGAAGGGAGAAGAGTGAGGAGGAATAAATTATACATTCACATAATAATGGTTGCCCCTCGTGTAACGAGGATGGCCGTCCCAAGGGCCACCTTGGCGTGAATTTGTTTAAGTTGTAGAAGCTCTCGCCAACACAACAACCACACCCTGAGTTAACGAGCTGCATGACCCAGTGTCAAGGAATAGTCCGAGAAGACCGGACAACTCGCCAACTGCACTGGCTAGCCATTACCCCGGAATACGATCCGCAAATCGATTAACATCCAGGTCCCCAATTACTGCCGGGTAGACAGAGGCACACCCTGCCCGGCGAGCATGCTGGCCATTACACCACACACACACACCTGACGTCCTCATTCCTCAGTGTTACTTAGCTATTGTTTTCATCATAAATAGAAGATGAAGACAAAACCCTTCTATAGTTACAAAAGTTAGTCAAAAGTTTAAATAATTTTCGCACACACACACACACATACACACACACACACACACACACACACACACACACACACACACCGACCACTGAGTTGTATCACTATCAAGTAGGTGAAGTAAGGGAGGGGATTTGTCTCTTGTCCTACCTTTCTGACCTGAGGCACATACCTTTATATCACTGCATGGAGGAGGAGGAGGAGGAGGAGTAAGAGAAGAGAAGGAACAAGGAGAAGGAGGAGGAGGAGAGGAAGGAAGAGGAAGGCATTGAATAATAATGTTGACTTGAGCAGAATTTTTATATTGCATTTAAAATCTGCAATTTATTTTTCACACACTTTTTTATTTATTTATTGGTTTGTTCATTTGCTTCACGTTACTGTTTATTTACATCACGTTACCGTTTATTTGCATCACGTTACTGTCTATTTACTTCGTATTACCGTTTATTTACGTCAAGCTACCGTTTGTTATTAGACCAAACAGTATACTCTACAAAAGGAAGGTTTCAAAAATCTACCTCAGCCGCTCATAACCTCAGCGAGACCCCCTGCACCCTCCCTCCCTTTTCTCGTTTCCTCTCCCAAGAACCTACCTTTCTTTCTTTCTTTCTTTTCTCCCCTGTTACGTTTCTTCTTCTTCTTCCTTTCTTCCTCTCTCTCTTTCATTCTTTGCCACCCGATAATCTCTCTCTCTCTCTCTCTCTCTCTCTCTCTCTCTCTCTCTCTCTCATTGTCTGATATTTTTGGTATTATTTACTCTTAATGTTTATTCTATATTTCTTTGTTCTCTAATTAGATTTTTTCCCCCGAGTTTTTTTTTCCTTTTGTGCCTTTTTCTTTTTTTTCTGTCGATTTTTTCCTCGACGTGATTCTTCGTGGGGAAATAATTACGTAAAATAAATTGAAAAATAAAAACTGCTGCAGATTTTTATTAGTATGTTAAAAATTCTGAAATAATTTATTTTTTGTTCTTTCCACCAAAATATAATAAATTTTACTCAATCGGTCAAACAGTCTGTCAATCAGTCAGTTAATCAATCAGTCAGTCAGTCAGTTAGTCAGTTAATCAAAGTATTATATTCCATTAGGGCACACTGGTACAGGTCTTAGCATCACAGGTCCATACATCACAACCATTAACTTCGTCTCTACAGCATTTTTCACCTCTTCCCACTAATCTGTTAACGAGTTTTTATAATGCCTAGACACATAAAAAAAGAAAAGATTATATAACACTAAAGAAATTCCTATAAAAAAGATTACACTGAATAAATTGTAGACTTGTATAAATGCTTAATCAATCAACCAATCAATCAATCAATCAATCAATTATTTACTGTCCTCTGAAATCTGTAATGTTTGTTTCCTTGTGTCGAGCACTGAAAAAAAAAATAAGTTTAAGAAATTGTCACCAAGAAAGAAGACGATTATTCCTCGGTTCACAAAGCTAATTACTGTAGTTTTGATCCATGTGTATTAGTCCCGGTCTCATTGGCAGTAGTATTAATCTAAATGTGGGCTAACTACATCAGTCTTGTATAACTATCATCCCCTGTAATCTTCCATAGCTGTGAGGTTCATGTTCAGAGCAGGTGTTAAGGTGTGTCCACAGGAAGACGCGTCACTTAGTGCTAAGTCAAGGCATAAGTAACTGGCTCCCTGGCCGCCTGTTGCGAGCAGTAGTTTGAGCACTCACGAGGTGTAGACGTTATTAGAGCCATCCCTGATGAGCTCCGTCTTTCCTCGAGGGTAGGACGTCTGATATATCACATACTTCCTCGGGCTGTTTCATCTTGAGGAGGACATCTGATATACTCCATCCTCCCTTGAGCAGTATCTACTCAGCTCTCACTACAGTCGGACATCCTTAGAGACTATCACTCATAGCTCCGTCCTTCCCCTAGCCCTCACAGTTACAGTGACTATTACGGTGGTTATCCATTGGACATAGACTCCTTCCCCTCTCATGGTTTTCTCATTCACTCAATATATTCCTGTTAGTGTGAATCGACAGTGCCTCGGAACCCTCGTATGTCTGTCTGTCTCTCCCTGTATTGAAAGGTTATAGAACAGGGCAATAAAATGACTACAGACAAATCCTCGTATGATTGTAGGTAAATAAAATCCCCCTCAGTTAATTCCATTCAGTCCCAATTAATCCTATCCTGTCCTTATATAAAGCTTTCCCATTTCCTCTCGCTCCTGTCCCTCACTCAATATGTTCCGTGTGTGTGTGTGTGTGTGTGTGTGTGTGTGTGTGTGTGTGTTTTCATCCTTCTATTAATGAAAATTTTAGAAACTATTAAAAGAAAGCATAGTTCCCCTTTCGCTTTCAATCAATCACTTTCATTCCGTTTGTGATGTTCATTTATGTAAAACGTATATAATCCACAAGCACTTATTATAGAGGAAGCTTTGATTAATTATAAATTCATGAAGCTAATTAGCATGGCTCCATTCAAGTGATGTATTCAAATTCACTTTCCAATAGGTAATTTATTTCATTTATGGATTTAACTTCCCACCAACACAGTAGCTTTTCCGTTGGTGTGTGGCGTTTAATACCTGGTCTATGTCACGTTAGCGTTGAATCTCAAGTGTGTGTGTGTGTCCTGTTGAAGTGAATTTGTGACTTTTACTTCCTTATGTAAATTCACAAAACAAAACATAAACTCACACACAAAAACACACAACATTACCTTCAATACAGTGTTTGTGTTTCGGTGTTGTGTTGAGAGATGAAAATACACTCCCTCCCTCCATCCATCTCGCCTCCCTCCCTCTCCCCCTCTCTCCCTCCCTCCCTCCCTCAGCCTCTGCAGTATATATATAATCATTAACAGTTAGTTGGACTCCAGTAATCTCCGGGTTCAAGGGTTTATTTTTACCGCCCTGGACTGGACCTTCCTATAAGCCTTCCTCCGTAGCTCTATCACACACACACACACACTTACTCACTCATTCACTCACTCACTCACTCACTCACTCACTCACTCACTCACTCACTGGAAGACATCAGACATGGGTTTTAATTTTAAAATGTTTCGTGATATTAGTATTCATTGGAGTGTGTGTGTGTGTGTGTGTGTGTGTGTGTGTATGTGTGTGTGTGAGAGTGTGTGTGTGTGTGTGTGTTAGCGAGGCGGAATCAAACGGAAAAAAACTGAATACATATTAAACACATGTTGAGAAAATATTATAATTTCGAATAAACTATTGAGGTTTTTTTTTGGTGAATAATTAAAATTTACGAACTCTTTTGTGGGGGAAACAGGCGGAACCTTCTGGTCAAATAAAATATACAGGATAGACGGCAAACAAAAAACTAATTCAGTGAGTTTTAGTAATCTTCATCTCCCCACAATCCTCCGGCGGCAAATCGTTAAATTAGCATAATTTCCAACGCTGCCCGCAGAGGCTATATGAGAAGACTTGACCATGCAGAGTTCCTTGGAGGTACAGTAGATCAATAACACGAAGAAACACAAGATAAAAAATTACAAATATATTAATAACGTAACTCCATATTTGACTATTGACACTGAAAATTCTTAAAGATATGCATAAATTTTGGGATACAGTTAATTTGCTTTCTTATGAGGGCATGATATAATTTATCCTAGTGTTAGTGTTGACTGTGAAGAAAAAAAACAAGATATTACTAGAGAAAATAAATCTATCATGTTGTGTTTGGTCGCGAGGTGCCCCCCCCCCCACCCCCCACCCCCCAAAAATGTCTCCTTACATATGAGACATTAAACAACAGAGGAGGTGCGGGTAGCTAGCATGGTTTATGTCTCATCCATGGTATATTTCACTAATACGCGGTTTACTAAGTTCACTCGTTGTTTATTACGTTCACCTACGGGTTTATTTAACTCAGCCATGGTTTATTATGTATACCTGTATGTTTTGTTCAACTCAGCCATGATTTATCACCTTCACATATGGTTTTTTACACTCACTCGTGGTTTATGACGTCCGTTCCTGTTTACATGCACGTGGGGTACTTCAAACTGTTTGCTTCTCTTAGTAAATTTATTATCCAGTAGTCAAACACATACGAGGGGGTAAGGATTCTCATGTGTGTGTGTGTGTGTGTGGCGGGAAAGAGTACATGTACAGTACGTATGTCTGTCTGGTTTTGTTCGTGTATGATTCTGTTAATTCTATAGGGTATAGCCCTGGAATATTGGACGATATTTAACGAATATTCCAGATGGCACGATTATTCCTTGAGCATAGTCATGGGAGATATTCTTCATCCAGTATTACAAGGTACAGTGTTCCTTCAATCTCCCAGGTGACATTGTTCCCTCGAGTGTCGCATATCGGCACTTTGGATTGAATATTCCATGTGCCAGTCCTCTAGTCAGTGCTGGTCGCAAGGTCGACCTCCAGCGCACACACACACACAAGTGAAACTGAAAAAAACTGTGAGAGTGTAGTGTTATACTCTTTGTTGACCTATTTTTGTGTCCCTTTTTAACCTGTCCGTCCGGCCATTCGTTCGTCGTACACAAGTTTGTTCGCAGTAGTACGCAGAATGTATCAATTATAGAACAAAGAATTTATTCAGCCCTCCTGATTACATTATCGAGCCACCTGCTAAATTTAAATTTTTTTGCAGTCTTTGACATTGTGGGGTCAATGGGGGTAACTTTTTTTTCTTTTTTTTACACGAGCCATTCTCAACAAGAGGTTTTCAAGGTGAACTATCTCTCTCACCAGTGTGGGAGACTCTTATGTCGTCACCCTCTTACCGAGCAGGTGTTCTGTATCCTGGCACTTCCCATGAAGGCATTGTGATCCGAATATCAAGAATACTCGTCTCAAACTACTGGGAAATATAATTTAACACAAGAGTGACAGGTTCCTAGTTCTGCCTGTACTGGGGAAATTTTCTTGTCACCGTGGTCAGACTCGCATTTTAGGCACCCGACCCGGCCTTTGGTGATGTAACGTGATGAATTCTGAGTACTGTATATTATTAAAGGGAGAGAGGAGTGAAATCAACACACACACACACACACACACACACACACACACACACACACAGAAGAGAGAAGCACTGGAGGGATGTGTGATGACCAAGGAGAGTGAAGTTCACCCTGTCCTCCTCAAAATCTTCCCCATTAGGTGACAAAGATGTGAAGGTGTGTGCTGAAGCAGGATTGAGCCGTAGAGATAGAGACGAATGCAGTTCATCCTGCTCCTCCTCTGGCGCCTCACACAGCCTCTCGACCTGTCACTTAGATCTCCATTGGTGCGCGACCGTCACGTTCTTCTCCCGGTGGACACCACGACCACTTGTCTAGTGGAGACCAGTTTTCTGTTCTCCTCTTGGACAGTGAAGACCCTCACACGCTGGCGAATACTGATATTCTTTCTTCATTATAAAATGTTTTTTTCTCCTTTTCAAACTTCCCCGAGTCTGGATAAAACATTTTTGAAGTTAGAGAAAAACAGCCAGTGTTCAGCAAATTGGACATTTTATATTGTCCAGAATAACAACTTTTTGTATATTAGCAAAAATTTTGGTGTAATTTGTCTATTATGAGTTGTTCAGTCAGGTCTGGACACTGAAAGTGTTATCACTGTTCACTGCCACGCAAGACAGAGGTTCATACCCAAAATAAGATTTAAGTATAGGTCATAGTCATAAGTGTTATATTTTATTTAAGGAGTAATCAGAGTGGACTAGCAAATTTAGGATAGACTGCAAGAATGTCCTCAAAGACTGCTGATTCAGTGCAGTAATTACATATTTCACGATACAATAAGTCAGGTCACACTCCATGATATAACGTCCAAGTTTATACTTTAATGGTTTACGACGACACATTGTGATGTGACAGTAACACAGGATAATTTTACCTGTATTTCTTTTATTTCAGTCTTAATAACACCAGGCGGCACGGGACGCCCAGGTCCCCCATCAGTGATTCGGACAATAGTTTTGTTTCCCTATAAAGAATAAGAGAAATAATTAGTGATAGTAAATTCTTATTAAAATCTTGACGTCAGCAGAGCCCCTGTATTAGTGCTGTAGCTCTTGACGTCAGCAGAGCCCCTGTATTAGTGCTGTAGCTCTTGACGTCAGCAGAGCCCCTGTATTAGTGCTGTAGCTCTTGACGTCAGCAGAGCCCCTGTATTAGTGCTGTAGCTCTTGACGTCAGCAGAGCCCCTGTATAGTGCTGTAGCTCTTGACGTCAGCAGAGCCCCTGTATAGTGCTGTAGCTCTTGACGTCAGCAGAGCCCCTGTATAGTGCTGTAGCTCTTGACGTCAGCAGAGCCCCTGTATAGTGCTATAGCTCTTGACGTCAGCAGAGCCCCTGTATAGTGCTATAGCTCTTAACGTCAGCAGAGCCCCTGTATAGTGCTATAGCTCTTAACGTCAGCAGAGCCCCTGTATAGTGCTGTAGCTCTTAACGTCAGCAGAGCCCCTGTATAGTGCTGTAGCTAAAGTATGTTATTGTGTTGTAGTCTGATTCGATGCAAGAGAGAGAGAGAGAGGTATACAGTTTATCATATAGACAATGTATATGAACAATACAGTTCGGTAAACAGTATAAGAAGCTTGATTAACTACTCAAAGCTGTTTGATGGACTTGTGTGTGTATTATCGTTACGTCCCCGCGTCATAATGTACAGTTGGAGTTTTCCCCAGTGGCTTCAGTCAGCTCATCTACAGTACTGTATATGCTGACTGTGTACAGTATATACGTGTAGGAAGGAATTTATGCTTGACCCTCATAACTGTTGCTACATTTTGGGTTAAACTATTACAGTGCTCAATTAGTCTTTGTGGTTTTGTGTTTCGTGTTTCCATGTGCGATTTTTTTTCAGTGTTGTTATAAAATAATTCTGTGTTCTGTTTTTTTTTTGTTCATTTTATAACTTTACCAGTACTGTTATACTCTGCGTTATATAACTTTACCAGTGCTGTTATACTCTGCGTTATATAACTTTACCAGTGCTGTTATACGCTGCGTTATATAACTTTACCAGTGCTGTTATACTCTGCGTTATATAACTTTACCAACGCTGTTATACGCTGCGTTATGTCTTGTGTGTGTGTGTGTGTGTGTGTGTGTGTGTGTGTGTGTGTGTGTGTGTGTGTACAATATGATGTCACACGATGCAATACATTAAATCTGTTTGTCTACTGTCGTCACGCTAAAGTTTCTGCACCTGAGTTATTGTTTCTGAATTAATGAAATGAAAGAGTGAAGGAATCTCTCAGTGTAACGATCTGTGCCACATTTTATCATCCATCTTATATCCTTATGTCCTTCATCGTTCTGTTTTTTTTTTGCCATGAGAACAAAATAACATTCGGTTTGTTATACTGGATGTAATTTATTTGTTCATTCGTTCGTTTATTCGTTCATTTATAATCCCGTTTATTCATACGTCTAGAATTTGGTTTATTCGTATAATTATATTTCGTTTATTCGTGTGTTTATCCGTGCGTTCATTTCGTCATTTTACTTGAACGATTTTCATCCGCTATTCTACACACTCAAATTTTAATGTATGATGAGTCTCGCCGCTAGATGTCGCTAACAAGAAGAGCCAGGGTTGTGCCGAGGTCTTAAATTGAGGTCAAAGGTCAAATTGCCTCCTGATGGTGACGTTCCTCTCTTATGGTCAACATTCTTTCTTTTTTTGTGTGTGTTCTAATGTTCGTCCCTCTAATGTACAGTAGGTTAGGTTAGGTTAGGTTAGGTTAGGTTAGGTTAGGTTAGGTTAGGTTAGGTTAGGTTAGGTTAGGTTTTGTAACTTATCCTCCAATACACCTCCCCTATAACGCGGCCTCCAACACACCTCCCTATAACGCGGCCTCCAACACACCTCCCATAACGCGGCCTCCAGCGCGGCCTCCAATACACCTCGTAACGCTGCCTCCAACACACCTCCCCTATAACGCGGCCTCCCCAATACACCTCCTGTGCGCGGCCTCCAACACACCTCCCTATAATGCGGCCTCCAACACACCTCCCCATATAACCTGCACCTCCAACACACTCCCCTATAACAATACACCTCCCCTCCCCTAACACACCTCCCCTCCGGCCTAATACACCTCCTGCGGCCTCCAACACACCTCCACACCTATAAACACACCTATCGGCCTCCAATACACCTCCTGTAACGCGGCTCAACACACCTCCCCTACAATAGACCTCCCGCTCCAACACACCTCCCTATAATGCGGCCTCCAACACACCTCCCCTATAATGCGGCCTCCAACACCCTCCTATAATGCAGCCTTCAACACACCTCCCCTAACACGGCCTCCAACACACCTCCCCTATAACGGCCTCCAACACACCTCCCCTATAACGCGGCCTCAACACACCTCCCCTATAACACCCTCCAACACATAACACCCTCCTATAACGACGCCTTTATAACACGGCCTCCACACACCTCCCCTATAACGCGGCCTCAACACACCTCCCCTATAACGGCCTCCAACACACTCCCCTATAACATGGCCTCCAACACACCTCCCCTATAACGCGGCCTCAACACACCTCCCCTATAACGGCCTCCCAACACACCTCCCCTCCTTGCGGCCTCCAACACACCTCCCCTATAACGGCCAACACACTCCCCCTTAACGCGGCCTCCAACACACCTCCCCTGGCCTCCAACACTCCCCATAACACGGCCTTCATAACGCAACACACCTCCCTATAACGCGGCCTTACATAACGAACACACCTCCCTATATTACAGAGGGGCGGATGTCGTTCCTAAAGGCTCTCTGTGTCCGTCCCTCACTGATAAGGAAAACCCTTACTATTTACATGCCAGCTTCCTCCGTTCACCCTTGGAAAATTGACGAAACTGCAGTGTGTGTGTGTGTGTGTGTGTGTGTGTGTGTGTGTGTGTGTGTGTGTGTGTTCATCTAGGTAATCACACACATTAGGCATTAGTATTGCCCTCCATCCTTGTTCGTCCGAGTTTCCTTGTCGAATTTCCAAGACTAATTTCCTGTGTTAATTCGTGGTTATTACTTTCTACACCATTTATTCCCCCCCCTCTCTCTCTCTCTCTCTCTCTCTCTCTTATTCACCGTTTATCTCTTTTGCTCTTCCATCAAACATCAATTTTGCTTATTTTTTCTACTCTATTATCCCTCTCATTATATACTATCTGATCTGTGTTGCACTGAGTAAAAATTCACTTACACAAGACCCATAAGAGTGTGTTTCATAGGAACACAAAAAAGGTTTAATATTTGAATGTAAGTTAATCTCTGCACGTCATGGTACACAGAAGGTTTAATCTATGCACGTAATAGTACACAGAAGGTTTAATCTCTGCACGTCATAGTACACAGAAGGTTTAATCTCTGCACGTCATAGTACACAGAAGGTTTAATCTCTGCACGTCATAGTACACAGAAGGTTTAATCTCTGCACGTAATAGTACACAGAAGGTTTAATCTCTGCACGTCATAGTACACAGAAGGTTTAATCTCTGCACGTCATAGTACACAGAAGGTTTAATCTCTGCACGTCATAGTACACAGAAGGTTTAATCTCTGCACGTCATAGTACACAGAAGGTTTAATCTCTGCACGTCATAGTACACAGAAGGTTTAATCTCTGCACGTCATAGTACACAGAAGGTTTAATCATAACACGTAAATACTTCATTAATGTATTTTGTCACTCAACGAAAATAGTCATCTTCGGCCCGCAGCAACAGGTAATTTAAAGCTATTTATGGACAACCTTTGTGTTCGTAGTCAAGAAAGTGAGTGGGCGGCGAGAGTACACACACACACACACACACACACACACGCAGACACACATTTCTACAGGGTGGTGTTGCCTTCTGCCTTAAGTAGACCTTATTTAAACATTTAGAAAAACAATGAACAGAAAGAATGATATAATTTACTTTTTATTTTAGTATCACAATTATTGATCTTATGTAACCACTTTATCTTGTCATCAGTACCAACATTAATAAAAACTTCACAAAGATACAAACGATATTGGGACTTTTGAAGTATTTTTAAGGGGTATCGTAATATTCAGGTGTATCTGACCACTTCACACAGTATAAATTTAATATTCTGTTTCCAATATTGTAGTATCTTTGTATGCCTGCCTCTCTCTCTCTACCGGTCTGTTGCCTCTCTCTCTACCGGTCTGTTGCCTCTCTCTACCGGTCTGTTGCCTCTCTCTGCCGGTCTGTTGCCTCTCTCTACGGTCTGTTGCCTCTCTACCGGTCTGTTGCCTCTCTACCGGTCTGTTGCCTCTCTCGTCTGTTGCCCCTCTCTCTGTTGCCTCTCTCGGTCTGTTGCCTCTCTCTCGTCTGTTGCCTCTCTCTACCGGTCTGTTGCCTCTCTCTCCGTCTGTTGCCTCTCTGTTCTCTCTCTGTGCCCTCTGTGCCCTCTCTGCCGGTCTGTTGCCTCTTGTTGTGCCCGGTCTGTCCTCTCTACCGGTCTGTTGTCCTCTACCCGTCTGCTACCCCTCACTACCCACATACTGCCCCACTACCATTCTCCCCCACCCTCACTACCCATACTGAACCCCCACCTCACCACCATATACTGACCCCTCCACCTCACTACCCACATACTGACCCCACCTCACTACCTCCCCCCCCACCTCACTACCATACTGACCCCACCCCCACTACCCGCATTCTGCCTACCGCTTACAGGATGAATATAGGATACAGAATATACTAGCCGCTGTACCTGGCAAAATTAAAAAAAATATTCACCACCTGCATTATGCCGCTTAACCCTTTGAGTCCTGGAGGGTTAAATAATCGTCCTCAAGGGAGTTTAATCATCGTCCTCAAAAGGGTTAAACCATTGTCCTTAAAGGGTTAAACCATCGTCATTAAAAGGGTTAAACCATTGTCCTTAAAGAGTTAAACCATCGTCATTAAAAGGGTTAAACCATCGTCATTAAAAGGGTTTAACCATTGTCCTTAAAGGGTCAACCCCGCCGCCTTACAACAGGAAACAGAACGGGCGGTATAATGGAAGGGAAATGAACCGACTTGGTATAGTTTTTTTTAGTTCACTTTGACTTCCTGCTGCGGAACTTAGGGTGTAAGGTAGGGGTGGGGAGAAGGGTAGGACGTGGGGAGAGATGGGGAGAGGGGAGGTATAGGGTGAGGGAAGGTGAGGGTATAGATGGAGAAGGAGGGATAGAAGGGGAGAAAGGAGGAGGGAAAAGGAGTAGTATAAAGAGAGGAGAGGGGAGGCGTGGATGAGAAAGGGATGTAAAGAGGGGAGTAGAGGAATGGGGAGAGGAGGGAGGAGGAGAAAGGATTAAAGGGAGGAGAGTGATGAGAGGAGGCGTAGGAGAGGATGGAGAGGGAAAGGAGGCGGTGGGGAGAGGGATGGGGAGGGAGAGGAGGCAGGTTGGGAGAGGATGGGGAGGGAAGAGGCGTAGGAGAGGATGGGGAGGGAGAGGAGGCGTAGGAGAGGATGGGAGGAGAGAAGGCGTAGGGAAGAGGATGGGGAGGAGAGGATGGGGAGGAGAGAAGTGGGAGAGGATGGGGGAGGGAGAGGAGGCGTAGGGAGAGGATGGGAGGGAGAAGGCGTAGGGAGAGGATGGGGAGGGAGAGAAGGCGTAGGGAGAGGATGGGGAGGGAGAGAAGGCGTAGGAAGAGGATGGGGAGGGAGAGGCATGTAGGGAGAGGATGGGGAGGGAGAGGAGGCGTAGGGAGAGGATGGGGAGGGAGAGGAGGCGAAGGGAGAGGATGGGAGGAGAGGAGGCGGGGAGAGGATGGGAGGAGAGGAGGGCGTAGGAGAGATGGGGAGGGAGAGGAGGCGTAGGGAGAGGATGGGGAGGGAGAGGAGGCGTAGGGAGAGGATGGGGAGGAGGGATTATAGTTACACACAATATATAACCGAAGAGGATTGAACCTATGTGAAGTACCAAAGCTCTCGGGAGTTACAGAGGTGACGACAGTGTTTGAGAGTTACAGACGACGACGTGTTTGAGAGTTCAGAGGTGACGACAGTGTTTGAGAGTTACAGAAGCTACACGGGAAATTCCAAAGGTTTAAATTGATTATACAAAGAACAAAAATGTTACCTTTTCAACAGCCAGAATTTACAGTAGCGATCTGTTGGCTGGGCGGTGATCTCATGAACATTATATGAGTGTGTTAAGAGGTGAATATATATGCAAATTGAATAGTAAATGTGAACATCATTATCCATGTAAATTACTGGACATTTACTTCAACCTCGACTCGTGGATATGAAATGTACTACTAACTTTCATGGTCTACTTCCTCTCCCAACTTAATATCTACTTCGAATACACACTACATAATATACATGATCCAGGAATAATAACCTGGGTGACTGCCAGGTTGACACTTTAATCTAGGTTAATGTTTGTTGCTATTACATGACCTGCCACACGTAGCTGAGTGCATCCTGTCATGACAAATAATCTTGTAATGCAGTTAGTACATCTTGACTCAGGTGAAGCATAGGTGTACTTAGTTGTTGTATAGGTGAGCTCCAAAGGCTTTAGTGTGAGGCGTAATATAACGACTGACCATTGGGGATTGACGAGGCTATTACATCATCGTATACTAGTAAAATAATATATACACTGTACAGTCTCATTCAAGATTCTTCGAACACTGCTGGAGACAACTGGCAACTCAAGACCGTTTGTTTACTATAGTACGTAGTATAATATGCGAAACAACAAAGCCCAACCATTATATTAAGCAACGGGAAACTAAGTAACCAATCACCGATAACCTTTTACATTCATTCATAATTTTTACAACGTACTATAGTAAACAAACGGCCTTGAGTTGCCAGGTGTGTCTAGCAGTGTTTGAAGAATCTTGAACTAGACTGTACATGTCAAACTAAAGATGAAATTTACTATAAACGGCTAAAAATAACAATAGTATGACCATAGAAAAATACAACAATGATGCCAGAACACGAGTCGGTGAGCTAGAGGACGTTGGGGTGTTCAGGAGACCAAAAAAAAAAATATCGAGAAAAAGCGCTAAACGTAATTGCATGGAAACGAAAACTATTTTGAGACTGAGGCGATTAAACTGGTGAACATGGTAGTGTTGGTGGAGGGTTGTGATTATGGGAGGTTGTGAGTGTGTGTGGTTGTGAGTGTGTGAGGTTGTGAGGTTGGTTGTGAGTGTGTGTGGTTGTGGTGTGAGGTTGTGAGTGGGCTTGTTAGAGTTTGATGTTGTGATAGTGTGAAGTTGTGAGTTAAAGAGGTTGTAATAATTCAAACAAGGTTGTGATGGAGAGTTGTGATAGAGGAGAGTGAATGATACGGGACCAATATAGTGGTCGGGTATAGTGATGAAAGTTATATCAACAGCGTCACACGGTCGAAGAAGCTTATTGGGTACTGACAGAAAGAGAAAGTGTGGACTAAAATTGATGGATAGTTCGGAGCAGAAGGAAGGAGAAAGTTGCTGGAGATTGATTCTGTGGTGCTGGAGGCTAGTCTGTGTGTTGAGCATAGAACGTGGTGTTATAGTCTGTGGTGTTGGAGCATAGTCTGTGGTGTTGTATAAAGTCAGGTGTTGGCATAGTTCAAAGCTGGAGCATAGTCTGTGTGGTGCTGGAGAGGGTCTGTGGTGCTGGATATGAAGTCTGTGTGTGTTGAGCAGTGTCTGTAGGTGTTGGAGTATAGTCTGTGGTGTTGGAGTAGTCTGTGGTGTTGGAGCATAGTCTGTGGTGTTGGCGGTCTGTGGTGTTGGAGTATAGTCTGTGGTGTTGAGTATAGTCTGTGGTGTTGGAGCAGGTCTGTGGTGTTGGTGGTCTGTGCTGGAGTATAGTCTGTCGTGTTGGAGGAATATCGAGTACGAGTGGATGAATGGACATTAGGGTGACTGTAGGCTCTGTGGGTCGAGGACAGCTAGCATGAGCCTTAAAGAAGTACTATTACCTGTAGAGTCATACCTGTACCCATACTGGCGTCAGGGTAGTTTGTCTGATACTTTGGGGGACGACTGAACCATGTGAGATTTGCCCCCCTTTACCCTCACACCCTTCCTCAATTAATATATTTATCATGTATTTTTTTGGGGTATCTCATAAATTCAGTAATATTGATTTTAGTTACATTAGTTCACGATAATGAATATATATCTGTAATATTTTTTTAGTCTTGTTTCCGCGTATAACTCTTGGTATACAGTCTGGCCACAATAATTAAGTTTAGTATTGTTAACGATAAACAGGAATATTGTGTTATAGACATACGTGAGCAAGGACCTCGTATCCCAGGCCAGACACTCATGATTCCTTATATTGGAGGTGGTGAACGCATTTAACTGAAGAAGTGCTGTTCAGTTTGTTAAAAATATAATTTAAGTTAGATGAACCAAATCTGCTCGAGTTTTGTTAACATTAGTAAAAGGAGGATACCAATGCAATGTCTTGGTTGATGACTATTGACTTCTCCCTCCTCAAGCTCCGTTCTTCACCCTCCTCTTCATCCTCTTACTCGTTCCTCCATCTCCTCTTCACTTCTGTCCCTCCCTCATTGCCCTCCTTTCCTGAATTCCTATTCTCAAAAATATTTAACAGAAAGTTCTATTAACATCACCATCAATTAATAGGTTTAAAATATACGGTAATTGAGGGAATAACAAGAAATGTAGAGAAAAGAAAACTATGAAGATCTCGAGCACAAAACAGATTCTGGTGGCTACTTTTAAGAGGAAAAGTTAATAAACCATCACCCAACAGCTTCACTGTGATAGGGTTGATCGACGTATAATTTGAGTAAACAACTTGTTACCAGATAACTACATCAGGAGGGAATTAAGTATGATGGAACTGATTTTACACACACACACACACTGTATATTAATTATACTGTATGACTTTACCTTAAATAAATTATTGAGTAGTTTTCAGCCAGAGAGAAGAAACCTCAAATAACCTACATTCATTACTCCTTTAAAAAGTTTCCTTGAGTTTCTCCACCCCCTCATTATCGCAAGGTTCAATGACCAGCTTTTATGCCACGGATTCTCACAAGACGCTTCAGGGCTTTCTTATAATGCACTTGATACCAAGTTTAAAATGTAATTATCGGAAAACGGCAGCGGAATTTAAAGTGATGCTGTTCAACATTTTTATTCAGCAATTTTACGCGTATAAATGGTAAGGTTATTTATTTTTTTTTTCATTGAGCTAAGTATTATCCCCTGAACGCGTCGTGATTATATATGAAAAGATATTAGCATCGACTGATCTATCGAGGCTAATATTACGTCGCAGGAATATATACTTCGGGGATATTATTTATATTCTATATTGACAGCACAATATATCTGAGTCAGATTAAATAAACTGACCTCGTTAGTCAATTTGCGATATGGAAGCAAAATAAAAAACATACGTTTGTCGATAACTTCAGGATCAAGTCCTCACCAGAATTTTTTTTAGCTTTTTCCACACTGCATATCGTCACCCTCCCAAATCTTAATTTTTACATAAACTCCTTTATATTTTTGTTTCAGCAATTATGGCAAGAGATGTCCTTTCAACTGAGAATCCACACCCCTCAGGGTCCACAGGGGTCTCTCAGGGTCCATGGCTTGAGAGTTTAAATTTTTTAGCAACAAAGTCAAACATAATTCTGGATTTAACTTAATAAAGCGAAATAAATCTGAAAACCAAAACGTTTACTAAAGGAACCTTCTCACGTGCTGGTGTTCCTATTACACATCCTTAATATTGGCCAATAATAATAATAATAATTAACGGTTTATTGAAGAGTTTATGCCAGAAGGCTGAAAATATACAAAGCTACATATTTTGGAATGGGTTACGAATTACAAATAATATACAAGTAACATAAGGACACAAAATAAGACATATAATAAATTTAGATGTGGGAAAAGCTCAAACTACAGTTCATTTCAACATAGTGACAGTGTAAGGAGCAGGTTTACTGGAGTGAATACACTTATTTTATTATGCTATTGATACTCTTGGCAATGGTTGGGACTGCTGTTCTTATATGATCAGTTCGTGCTCGTATGGCTGATGGCCAAAGTGTCGAACAAGTACCTCCCTTACTAGGATCTCTCAGGGTAGTAGTAGAGCTGTGTCGGGGATATATATATATATATATATATATATATATATATATATATATATATATATATATATATATATATATATATATATATATATATATATTTATTGTTCTTGGTAGATGCTGAGAAGCTCTGGTAACCAGCAACCTGGAGTGTGTTGGGACCTAAAGTAATGGAAGGAGGTGGGACAAGGTCGGAGGAGAGGTTGATGTGCATAACCATGGTCTTTGTATGGTTGATGGTGACATGGTTGTTGGTGGCCTAGTTTTGGAGACTGTTCAATAAATCCTGAAGGGCTTGCGTAAACTACTCAGGCACATAGTTTGTTGAAGTTGAATGTGAGTCGAGCTTTCATGAGGATATTGATGCCAAGAATTACCCCATAATGGTTATCATTAGCGACGTAAAAAGGTGCCCAGTTAGTGTTTCCCAGGAAGGTGATGGGGACAGGGGACACATATCCGAGCACCTTATCCTGCCCGGTTACCGTGTTGCACTCGCGGACACAATCTGATGGTCGGTAGTGGAGGTGCAGCTGTTGCACGTATTCGGGTGTTATGTAGCAGTAGGTACAGCCTGTGTCCAGCAGGCATGAAACAGTCTGGTTTCTAATTTTACATGTGATAACTAAAGGGGTTACGGACTTGAGAAGGTGTTTGGAGGGTGCCAGTAGGGTAAGCGTGGGGTTTTTGGTAGACAGGTCCAAGACGGACTGACTTAACACATCCATGCCCAACAAAAAAGGCGAGCCTTTCCTCGCCACAATAAGAGTAGGCCGGAGTTTACATCCATCGAGCCGTACCTCGACTTCCAGCCGACCATAAACTCCACTCTTCGTTAACCCACTACCGGTATCGACCGAAAACTTTTCACGGTCCACTATATAGTCCTGAAGTCCGGCAGAGATGACAAAATCTAATGGTATCACGGAGACATTGGAACCACTGTCGAGGCAGAAGGTGACTTTCAGGCGTCGCTTTTTTTGGTCCTGTTCATTTACGTCGTATAGGTATCCCGAAACCAACAACTCCCGAAGGCGCCGGCTGTAGGTGACAGACACTGGATATGAGGTCTTTTCCATTTTGGTTAAATATAGTAAATTGTGTTCAAGAGCTCTGTGACGTTAAGTTGAAATTCGGGGCTAAATGTAAAAAAACACCTCCATTTACTTAGGTTGGAACTTTCAATAGTATTGTAAGAGACAAGAAGGTGTAGATGGTAACGGGGTGGTGGTGCCATGCTACTGCTCGGCCTTCCTCGGCGCCTACTGCACCGTAAGAACTCTCTAGTTAGACACTTAGGAGTTGTACGGTGTGCTGGAGACCCAGAAGGTGAAGGACGAGCTGCAGCATACCTCACCGCAGGAACTGTAGTCAGTAATTCAGTTGGTCGAGGAGGAGACCGTGACCAAACTCTCCAGCCCACCGGACCTCTCACTCACCGAACCTAACCTAACCAGCCCACCGTATCTCTCTCACGCAACTTAACCTAACTAACCCACCGTACCTCTCTCACCTAACCTAACCTAACCAGCCCACCGGACCTCTCACTCACCGAACCTAACCTAACTAACCCACTGTATCTCTCTCACCTAACCTAACCTAACCAGCCCACCGGACCTCTTTCACCACTCACCTAACCTAACCTTAACCAGCCACCGGACCTCTACTCACCTAACTTAACCTAAATCCAGCCCACGGACCTCTCACTCACCTAATCCTAACCTAATCCAGCCTTCCCACCGACCCTCTCAGCACCACCTAACTTAACCTAACTAACCCACTGTATCTCTCTCACCTAACCTAACCTAACCAGCCCACCGGACCTCTCTCTCACTCGCTTCAACTTTTCATCAGTGACAACTTTTGCAGTGACAAAATGTTGTTGTGATAATGAAATATAGGAATAGTGACAAAGCTGTGTAATAAGTGACAGTAGTGTGAACATCACCCAACATATTTTAAGAATCAACCTTACCTTACCTTACCTTACCTTACCTTACGTTGCCTTACCTTACCTTACCTTACCTTACCTTACCCTACCTTACCTTACCTTACCTTACCTTACCTTACGTTGCCTTACCTTACCTTACCTTACCTTACCTTACCCTACCTTACCTTACCTTACCTTACCTTACGTTGCCTTACCTTACCTTTTACCTTTTTATACCTTTTACCTTTGCCTTACCTTATCTTACGTCATTTTATCTTACCTTAATTTTAATTTTAATTTTACGTTGGGTTTTAATTTCCACTCTTTAATTCACTACCTTACCTTGCACTTTACCTTACCTTACCTTTACCCTTTACCTTATCTTACGCCGTCTTTATATATCTCATCTTTTTACCTTACCTTACCTTACGTTGCCTTACCTTACCTTACGTTGCCTTACCTTACCTTACGCCTTACCTTACCTTACCTTACCTTACCTTACGCCTTACCTTACCTTACGTTGCCTTACCTTACCTTGCCTTACCTTACGTTACCTTACCTTACCTTACCTTACCTTACCTTACCTTACCTTACGTTGCCTTACCTTACCTTACGTTGCCTTACCTTACCTTACCTTACCTTACCTTACGTTGCCTTACCTTACCTTACTTTGCCTTACCTTACCTTACCTTACCTTACCTTACCTTACCTTACCTTACCTTACCTTACTTTACCTTACCTCTGTTATAGCTTCCGTTTACCTGTAATCACTGATCAAGAGTCGTATTAGAGGTCAACTCGTAGTAACATTCATAACTGTTTATAAGTTTAGTTTTCATAGTCTTTTGTCCATTTATTAAGAAAATAAACTATTATATATATAAAACAAAGAAGTCTGTCTGTCTGTGTGTCCGCACGAGAATCTCGGAAACTACTTAAACGGTCTGGACCAAATTTGGCATGGATAGCAAGTGTCATGTGGGGATCTCAAAAAACTCCAACCAACCCGATCCGACCCAACCTGACCCGACCCGACCCGACACGCCTGAGAGAACGAGAGAGAGAAGAGACTAACGTAGAAAAGTCGTATTCCCTCCTATGATTTACAGCTATTTTGATCCTTAGGTTCTCTTTCATTATGGCTTACTTTTCTCTGCATCCGCTATATCACACAGAGGTTGAAAAGTCGTATCCCATCCCAAGTATTATAGCTAATTTTATCCTTATGCTCTCGCTCATTACAGCTTACTTTTCTTTGATCTCTAACTTTTCTAGGCTGTCCATTCTAACAAGGTAGGTAGGTAGGTAGTCCATTCTAACGAGGTATGCCAAACGTAACATATTTCACAGCGCTAAAATCAATGTGAAGCCCAAAGGAGAATTTTTAGTTTTTCCATTCACGAACGATGTCCAACAGTAGTTCATCTGGCTGTTCACCTGGAAAATGGACAAAGAGTATACTTCACAGAAGAGTCCATCCAAAGTCAAATGGCAAATCCTGCTGATTCTTCAAGCTTTCACAGGAAGATGAGTTTGCTCAAATCCTCCTGTATGTAGACGTACCCAAGTTCTACATATGGCAGACTTCAATGAAAAAGTTCCAGAGAAGAGCTCAAGGATCCGATGTTGAAGGATATCCAGGGATTGGAACTCCTATAATGCTCTTAAGAAATCTTGAACCACCAATCCTCTGCAATGGCACAAGACTGGTGGTGAAGAACATGATGCCACATGTACTGGAAGCTACAATACTGACAGGAAAAGCTAAAGGAGAGGACGTGTTTATATCAAGGATACCTCTCATCACCACTGACCTACCATTTGAGTTCAAGCGACTTCAGTTCCCGGTTAAAGTGAGCTTTGCCATGACCATCTGCAAAAGCCAGGGACAGTCCCTGAAGATGGTTGGCCTAAACCTGGTGTTTCCTTGCTTCTCTCATGGACAGTTCTATGTTGGATGCTCCAGAGTGGGAACTGGCAAATATCTGTACATACTTGCTCCTAATGGCAAAACCAAAAATGTGGTCTACCCTAATGCACTACAGTGAGACAATGTGGAGCCTCCCGGAGGGTGGCGTCCTACCGTGTTGTTATAATTTAATTCAAATTATTCCATTTATGGTGCAATTTACTTCTTTTTAAAGGAACAGACGTTACCTGTGTTTTATCAGGGTAGACCAGTTCAGTTCTTACTGCTTTACGTGGGCTGAGGAACACAAGTTAATAATGTAAAACCATCGCTTAGTCCACCCGCCCTTCCCTTCACAAATTTCAGCTCTCTTGAAAACAGTGAACCCGCAGGTAGGGAATTGTTGTCAATCACACAAACGTTCTAATTAACGTCGAATAATTTCAGATTTTCAGTAATAAATATCCACATATACCCCCCCCGTAGGTCTTAACGCTACCCTAATAAAACTAACACGGGCAGCAGTAATCGCTAACCTCATATCGGTAATCTCACTAATTCGTTAAATGTCTAAATATTTCCTCTAACAATAAAAACTAATCTTTGTAAGCTAAATCGTGGCTGAGATGACAGTTGAGGATTTTTCAGTCTTAAAACAACAAAAAGCTACCTTCCTTTTTACCTCAAACGTCGACCGTCAGTACTGCTGTTTGACGGAGGTGACTGATCCTACTAGCCTGGACGATCACTGTTAAATAATGTTACATTGACTAAATTATCTATTGAGTAATTCCTCTCTTTCTCTCCTGTTTCTATTCTACTTTTTTCTTCATCTCTATCGTCTTTAATTCCCGCATTCTTTCTCAAATGGATATTATTATTATTATTATTATTATTATTATTATTATCTATCGTTAATAAGATTGGTTGATGTATTGCACATAATGGTAGATTTACTGTAGGTTAGAAACTTTTACTGTCATAGGCAAAAAAATGAGCGCCTTTGTGTACTTGTAGTATATAATATACAGGATGACTCAGCAAAGAGCACATTAAATTGGAGGATGAAACCCTTGGATAATTCTAAACCACAACGTCTCTATGGTAAAATGTCTGACTGCACCTGCCCACGTGTTGGTGACAGGTGCGAGCAAATTCCAGGCATTCTGGAACTCGTCAGACAATCAATGGCACTACTTGTACAGGCCTGCATTGAGGCAAAAGGGGGCAACTTTGACCATTTTCTTTAGGTTGTAACCAAGAGGGGTCACACTGTAGAGATCTGTGAATAAATGATTACAAAAACCTACGGGGGTTTCACTTCAAATTCACTCTTATTAATACAACGTCTTAAATGTATTGTAACATGGAAACTATGCAGAGTCTGACATTTTACCATAGAGACATTGTGGTTTAGAATTATCCAAGGATTTCATCCTCCAATTTAATGTACTCGTTGCTGAGTCATCCTGTATAAGCACGTATAAACATATTTAAATCCTTATAAAATATATTGAAATTCCTGTTGTCATAATGATCACGGGCAATTAATTTTATTAAGAGTGATGTCTTCCGAGAACTTTAATAATATGAGATGTGCATATCCTCAGCTGAAGAACATTATAACCAAGAATACTCACTGGTTATGTGGTTCAGGATCTCAACACACCTGGCGCAGCATTATCTCATTTAGTATTGATACTGATTCGTTCGGAAGGAGACTCGGAATTTTTGAGGTGACCGAGTCACAGTTCACTCCCCGTGGTTGTCGACTCTTCATATCCAGCCACGAGTCCAGCAACAGTCTTGTGAACAGGTGTACTGTACCACTCAGGCTTACTTCCTCTACAGTAAACAATGGTGGTATTTTTCTTGCTAGACCCTCTGTCTACGAGAGCTGCGGTTTTCAAGAGACTTCGCTCTTTGGGAAAATAATACGGGTATCGAGATTAATTTTCACGGTTTTTATCCTAACCTAACCTAACCTGCTTCAGTTTGGGTGAGAGCGAACTTTAGACCCCGACTGTACTGTACATTCAGGGTCAAAAGTTCTTGTGAAGCATCATCGACCCCAAATGAGATTAAACAGCATAATCTCACTAGACGCAAGCCAGGGTAAGCAAGTTCGGAGACTCGCTTCCCTGTCACATTTCCACTGTACAGTCCCTTCACTAGTCCTTCAACAGGGGCTCGAACTATAAACATTCCACAAATCATTACATTGATAATAGTTTTAATATTGTTTTACTCTGATTCTATAGATATTTTTCTATTATGTGTTTCCTTCTGTTGAATGTAAACAAACTGCACAAGACCTGACGAGCCCCTGTAAACGCACTAGTGAAAGGAACTGCACAGTGGAAATGTGACACATACATACATACATACATACATACATACATACATACATACATACATACAAACAGACACGTGTATGAATATTAATATTTATAAATGCACACACATCAACATTGTTTCTGTTGTGTAGATTCAAAATATAAAGGGCAACAAAGGCACTGAATACGAGAACGAGCTATCGTGTTGAAGTATTATTTTCACAAAAAGCGAATTCTTGTGAAAACTGCAGCTCTCGTACGGTGGGGGGCTTAGCAAGAAAAATACCACCACTGTTCAGAGGAAGTAAGCCTTACTGGTACAATACACCTCTGTTCACAAGACTGTTGCTGGACTCGCGGACTGGAAGTGAAAAGTCGACAACTATATAATATGGAAGGGTAAAATGATCAGAAAATATTATAAAGCATTTAGTTACCTTCCTGTCGTCAAAACCTTCCCCAAATGTTCCAGTAAGAGTTGGGATTCACTGTCTTGAGACCAGTATGAATAACGTTTGGAAACAAAAAAATACAGAATACGAACCAAGCGCCAGTGATAATGTTTGTATTTACTAACAAGAGTTTACACAATTTTTTGGTGTCTCTGGGTTGTTCATCCAACTACCTGCCATCATTTTGTTGAAACTGTCCAGCAGCAATTAATGGATCTACAGTAAAGGTCAGAGAGACAACGCACAGGAAGGCCACTTTAGATGTTCAGCTTATATTTTGTTTTGACCTTATCTTTTACACGTCGCTTCACAAAGGTCATGAAAGTTCATCAAGGGTGAACGGCAAGACACGCAGGACCTGAGTGTGAACACTGAACTGTTCCGTTATAACGAATTACAGGAAAGC
Organism: Homarus americanus; assembly: GCF_018991925.1. Classification (NCBI taxonomy): domain Eukaryota; kingdom Metazoa; phylum Arthropoda; class Malacostraca; order Decapoda; family Nephropidae; genus Homarus; species Homarus americanus. The sequence continues at coordinate 1,081,502 of NW_024712913.1, forward strand.
GAAATTGTGGCGCCTTTGATGACCACCGCCCACAACCACAGCCACAGACGCCCCTTCCAGTTCCGATGATTATTTTTGATGGGCTCTTTAACCTTTCTGAAACACGACTGACACCGACCACAGCCGCCCCGGGAGACGCTTTGTTTACTGGGTGAGTAAAGGATCCCCCCCACACACCTGACACCATTCTACTCACCCCATCTCTGCCCTCCCCATCGTTCCTCCCACATTATCACCCACCTCCCCCTCCCCTCCCCCAGTCCGCCGTCCAGAGATCTCGGTAGCCAACTCATTAGCCGAAATTGAGATAAAAAGGAAAAAAATATAAAAGCAAAATACCTGACGCGCGAAAAGGAAAATTAATTACCTCGGTACAACGAATGGGTGGGTCAGCGTGATCACGGCCGGGCTCTGAGAGAACTGCGAAAATTTGATTACAGGATTTACAAGGGAGGAAAAATGGCTGTACCTGTAACAAGCGAGTATAGAGAGTTGTAAATAGATGGGAAAATTATGGAAATAATTCCACTTCAAGATACAGAAATACAGTAAAATTTTGATCGTTGGGAAACACGTAAGAGAAATATATAATATATTAGTGTGTAGAGTGTGAGGAAGGATATAAGACCTCTATTATAAAGGTCACTCGTGTGTTATCGTCCCCAGCAATGTATATGGAAAACATTTAATAAATATTAGTTGTGTTTTAGATAACCTGAAAGTATAAAATGTACCGGAAGTTATGATAAATAGTTTAGAAAATTAATAATGTCGTAGAGCTGAAAAAGAAAAGAAACACAATTCTTCATGCAGCCTTAACAAGTGAAATAGTTTATCAGTGTTTTAGGAGAATGTTTGAGACACACAACAGTGTTTCACAAGTTCAGTGTCAATTTTTTTTTTATAAATAAAACTTTTTTTTTCATTCACAGTTAGTTGTTTCTGAAGAAGTAATGTGTTGGGCGTGTCGCAACTCTTGATGTTATCACCGTGTGTGTAATACTAAATACTAGTAATAATAATAATAAATGATGAGGATGATGATTAACGGTTTATTGAAAGAACATGGCAGCCAAAAAGATGAAAATATACAATTACGTAATTGGGGAATGGCTCACTTAATTGATAAATAATATACAAGTAACGTAAGTGGTACAAATATGATATATAATATCAAGGGGGAAAAGGTCATACAACAGGGAATTTCAACATAATAACAGTGTAAAAGTTAACTAAAAGTTGTTGATAATTTTACAATAGTTGGGACTGGGCTGTTCTTATAGCGTTCAGTATGTGCGCGTGTGGGCTGTAAGCAGTTGTAGTGTCAAAAACCAATTCACGGACTCCTTCCAAGTCACGAAAACAGAAATAAACATTATCTCTAAGGCCGTAATGACCTATGATGTTGACGGCCAGGAAAAACAAAACAACTAACCAACACGAGGGATTTCGGTGTCGAGGATGGTGCAGTTTCTCACCAAATTTGCAGATGAGGTCGTGGTGATGGTCAGAGCCGAGAGGGTCAGTGTGTTGAGTGCTTCTTGATATGTGGAGTAGGAAGGGGAGAGAATGATCTTGCATGCCCTCTTTTGCACTTTTTCTAGGTGTTTACGTTGTGTGGCATTTAGGGAGGAAGACCAGGTAGGGGAGGCATAGGTGAGCTTGGGAAGTATGAATGTTGAGTAAACACTGAGGAGCTCGGGGGCAGGATCTCCTAGGGACTTGAATCGGCGGAGGAGGTGGAGACGGAAACTGGAGGATTTGACAACTTCACTGACGTGTGGTTTCCAATTTAGTTTATTGTCTATGGTGACGCCGAGAAGCTTTGTGGAATCTACAACCTGGAGTGTGTTGGGACCTCAAGTAATGGAAGGGGGTGGGACAATGTCGGAGGAGAGGTTGATGTACATAACCATAGTCTTGGTATGGTTGATGGTGACATGGTTGTTGGTGGCCCAGTTTTGGAGACTGTTCAATAAATCCTGAAGAGCGGTATAGTCGGGAGCAGAATTGTTGACGCTGATCCCAATGGTGGAGTCAACATATTTCCAGCGAGTAGGGGTTTCTCTTAGGGCGCGTGCGTATGTGTGTGTGTGAATATTTTGTATATAAATTGACAGAGAACAGCAAGCTTCACAGAATATAACAGTATATATCGAGAACAGAGAAAATACACATTATATGTCAGTTTAAATATCTGGATATATTTAGAAAAAATTGGACTACATATTGTACAGTGTAAATTAAGTGCTCCATGACAGCTGAAAATTAAATTATAAAACGCTAGATAAATCTTTTCCAGTTTGACGGATGAACAAAATTCAGATTTGATTAATTTGAGATAAATGTAGTATTTAAACAAGAATTAATTTGATTTTCAACATAAGAGTATATAGATATAAACCAGTTTAAAATAAATCACATTATAACTTTTAAAAGATTCTTAACAAACGTGTAATAATGTTAGACAAATATGAGAGAGTGAATAAGGGACAAATAGAACCATCGGGTCAGTCGGTAAAATGTTCCCTTGATGTACTAAAGGTTGTGGCCGGTCACTGACTCACAGCCTCACGAGAGAGAACCACGGAGTGTCCTGACTGACTCTACCTGTGAGAGAACCACGGAGTGTCCTGACTGACTCTACCTGTGAGAGAACCACGGAGTGTCCTGACTGACTCTACCTGTGAGAGAACCACGGAGTGTCCTGACTGACTCTACCTGTGAAGGAAGCACAGCATGTTTCACCCACTCCTATATACAGACCATAACTCCCTCGGACTCCCTTGAAAACGAAGCATCAAGTGAAATAAGTTGCTGACTCTTCCCCATGAAGGCAGAGGGCAGCCATAATAAATGACCCACAGCACCTGACCGACCGCCCTACACTACCATTCATTCTCGCTAACTAACTGACCCACCACGTGTAAACTGCTGACTGTGGCGTTCCTCTTCCTCCACAACAGGACCACAACCTTTCTCTCTCGTACTAGGCGAGTTTATGGTCGACTCAACACTTCAGTGACTTGATTTAGTTTTCGCTGAGAGCATAACACATTATATCATCAGCTCGGGAATAATCTACCATTCTGTTGTTTGGCTTTTTAATTCATATCCCCTGAGAGTTTGTGTGGCTGTTTTACATCTACCGAGGCATAATTAGACGTCTGTAGTTTTGTCTCTTTATGTGTATATATGGTAATTCTAAACGGCACAACTTACTAGGCACATTGTATTTTTGATAAGACGACTTTAGTATTTGCTATGGCATTATGAACGTGTTAACAGAAACAAATGATTGATGAAAAGGACTAATTAAGAAATGGCTGGTACAAGAGAGTGGAAGAGGAGGCAGAAGGATGGGGTGAGGAAGGTGCTGGATGGGAGGGACAATTGACAAACAGGACTGGCGCTAAGTGGTTCAGGGGTTAAGTACGGTGCTGATGTGTGATGCTGGGATGTTGTGCTGTGTTATGTGACATAGCCTCACGGGGTATATCCAGGAATTTTTCAGAGCGGGTACTTGGCTCCATGCGGGGTTGACAGTCGTGTGAAGAAGTTTAATAAAATGAGATATCTAAACATTAGTTGTGATGGTATACCGAAATTTAACTCTCAATAGTATAAGGTTGAGGGATTTTTGTCACACACCACGAAATTACTATTAAATTTATCTTACTGGGAGAAGCTTCAACCAGCGAGTTCTTAATGTCGTAAAATAAGTCTGTGTGTCACTCTATACAACTTTAGAGACAAGGAAACAAATTAAAACACTTGTGAAAGTTGAAATGTTTGCCGTTACACTGTGCGCCGTTTCAAGAACTTGGTGTTTTTCCTGAGACTGTTTACTTGCCGATAAATTATCAATAGTTATGCTACAGCTGCAACTCTTGCATTAAAACAAATGTTATTCATAGCTTTGCTCCAACACTTGCTATCATTACATGCATTATGGTTATAAAGCACTGTGCAATTAGAATATACTTTGGTCCAGTATCAATCATCTTGCAATGTTTTCTAATTTGATAAAGTGAGTCCGATCTCTCTGTTCTTGAGCTTCATCTTCCTAGATTTTGGTGCTGCGAGATCTCTTCCACGAACTCTCCCTTATCCACCTCCGTCCCACCTGAATATGCAGTAACAAATGTCTAGTCAAGCGCTCCTCTTTGTTGGTGGTAGGTGACTGTTTCCTCTGGCGTCGGAGTTCACTGATTGTTCTCTATCACTCACAGGTCTTGGCTACTGTGTACAGTCACAAAAATAGTATCTGCCCACCTGGGTCCGATGTGTATGGAAATGAACACTGTGTACAGCAGTTTCGGTTCTGTTATGTTAACTATTATCAGATGCAACTCACAATCGGAAATTCCAACCGAGCCGAAACTGCTGTACAGTCCTCCCAAAAAGTACCGTTAGCTTTTCCGTAGTTGCAATTTGAAACGCTAAATGAAATGCCACGATATGATCCCAGTGCATCATCATAAGTTGGTACGCCTGCTCGCTATATCACCAACAGCTAGAGATGGAGGTAGGATTGGGGGAAGGAGTCGTCCTTGTATGACATGCTAGATACTCATTCATGCTCAAAGGTCGTGGGTGTAGAACTACCAACCGTTCAGAAACAGGTCGAGTAACATTGCTCGGAAAGCCTTCAATCACGTCGTCCCCCACGACTAACGATACTTTTTTGGGGAGGACTATACAGTACATAGTGTTCATTTACATACACATCGCACCCAGGTGGGCAGTAAATATTTTTGTGACTATACATGATATTCTGTAGGAGGAGGTGCGTGTTAGGGAACAAAAATACATACATTTTCTTTATTTTTTAGTCTGCTATTCTCAGGACATGTGTATGAAGTCTGTCTCCCCATTTCACCTGACTGTTATAGTGGAGAGCAGATGATCCTGATAAAGTTCCACCAGGTCACTGAACCCAACTATTTCCATGTGGTGTGGTCGAGCAGATCACAGACGGAGGCAGGTGCAACATTTGTGTGTTTTAAGATGAGATTCTGCAGTTCTGTGAGGGCACTGTAGACAAATGTTTGGTGTCACAAGTTATCTTTTGTCGTATTCCTGGTGTTTGGCAGTGGATTGGTGGTGCCCTCATTTAGGGACGCAGTTGGCTACACATGTATTTATACAAGTCCACAGTCCATCCACACACACAGTGACAGGTTCACTTCGCTCCAGTGTACGTCACCAGTTAAGACAACTGTCATCACTATGAAAGCATCTCGAGTCCATATTGTTTCTTACCACTGTGGAAACAAATACAGAGGTGAACTGCCTCGAGATGTTCAGGTTGAGCCAAACATTTACAGCTGGAGGACAAGTTTACACCAACACGTGAAGTAAGCCAAGAGCAACACCTGGTCCTGTTACTCTGCCCCACGTAAACGACACACCCTCCCATGCTGGAGTTCTTAGCAGTGAGACGACTAAGGCATTATTCACACTATAGTGAAGGTCATGGTCCAGTCAAGGGATGATCTCGTTCTGGTCACTGGACTAGGATACAGGTCACCGTCTCGAGTCCCTCAGTTGTAGCCAGACCATTGTGGGTTACAGTAAAATGTGCGATTTCTCTTCATCAGAGTTGGTAATGATCGTAATTGCATTGGACGAGGAGGAAGAAGAAAAAAATAAAAAATTCAGAAAAGGAAGAGAATTTGGGTTCATCAGATGTTGCATAATATGAAGTAAAAATAATTCCTTGTAAAGTTTCTGGTTTTAAAGAATATTTTTTTTAATATGACATATAATTGAAATTACTGAAAAATGAAGATAAAGTGAAGATACTGACATACATAATAATATAAGGTGATAAATATTGCCTTATGTACTCGAGTTAATAAAAGACATTCGTTCAGGTGTCAGTGTAAAGCTCTGATTATGTACACCAGACGTTTCGTGAATACTTTTTGTGTGCATAAACATTATCAGATTACACCGACGCACAACACCACTCCAAGTGTTGTTGAGTGATGGTACTCGTCTCCACCAGGACTTGTGTACTCTGAAGAAACAAACGACACTCAAATATTTTTGTCTTCTCCGTCGTATCAAGGCTGCTCAGGGTTTAGTTACGGGAAGGTATTTAACATATTTTCTCTCTCTCTCTCTCTCTCTCTCTCTCTCTCTCTCTCTCTCTCTCTCTCTAATGGTAGTGATGGAGAGGTCAGTTAGGGCCTAGAGCTGCTTCGAATACATCACCAGGGAGTGAGGGGAGGGGAGGAGGTCTGCCGTCAACATACTGGTCAGCGTGACACAAGAGACAGGTGCTCCCTCTCCCAAGTGTGTGAACTGAAGAGTAAAATGAACGTAATAAATCAGATGGTAATTTTTATGGTGAAGTAAAATAACAAAGGATATATGAATAAATTATTATACATATCAATAGACAAATAGAATGATATGCATATTAATAGTTGTATATTTAGTTAATTGATTATATATAGGAGTAAATAGATATATAATTATAAGGGTACTTTTTAAGATAAATAAGTAAATAATTAAAGATAATACGTATATGAGAAACTTTTTATCGTTATATAAGCAAAAATTCATAAAATATTCTCGCTAAAAAGTTTTAAGGAGGAAAAAATATTGAAGACAATTTTACTCTTGAGAAGAATTTTAATCATGGTAACCTACTGCAGCTTCAGAGATTTAGAAAGATAAATGGAGTTTAAGTTTAAATAATAATATACAAGATGATGAGAAATAGTTATTGGTAGACTTTGAGTTATGTGTTGTGTTTTGAAATAGCTGTACCTGTACCTGTACTTGTACCTGTACTTGTATCTGTACCTGTACCTGTACCTGTACTTGTATCTGTACCTGTACCTGTACCTGTACCTGTACTTGTACCTGTACCTGTACCTGTACCTGTACCTGTACCTGTACTTGTACCTGTACTTGTACTGTACCTGTACTTGTACCTGTACCTGTACCTGTACTTGTATCTGTACCTGTACCTGTACCTGTACCTGTACTTGTATCTGTACCTGTACTTGTATCTGTACCTGTACTTGTATCTGTACCTGTACTTGTACCTGTACTTGTATCTGTACCTGTACTTGTACCTGTACTTGTACCTGTACTTGTATCTGTACCTGTACCCTGTACTTGTACCTGTACCTGTACTTGCACCTGTACTTGTACCTGTACCTGTACTTGTACCTGTACTTGTACCTGTACCTGTACTTGTACCTGTACCTGTACTTGTACCTGTACCTGTACTACTGCTTCTAAATTAAGCAATACAGTGAAGTTCTCCCAAACAACACGGTGAACATATCATGAGTTAGGTTGTGTCTGTTATCGTCACCGTGTACACTATAAGTCAGTAATAAATTGACTTAACTCTGTGTACATAAAGAACTTCATCTCCTCTACACACACCTCACCGTCACCCTCCTTCCCGTTGTTGCTGTTGTTGAGGATAAATTCTTTCTTTATGGGAGGCTCCTGGACCCCGGCTACATCCCAGACGCTTGTACAAAAGAATATCAGGTACTTGTGTCAATATGAAAGTCATGTGGAACGTGTGCTGCTGTCCTGAGTGTGCTGTTGTCAGTAGAAGGCACTGGTAAGGTATTCCTGCCACTGGTAAGGTTTTGTTGGCACTGAGGTGGTAAACATCCCGCGGACAACTTACACAAACAGCGAGCTTGAGGTGACACCGTTAGAAGTAATTCAGTGAATGTGGAGGCTGGCGGCCACTTCCCACCTCATAAACACTCTTACCAGGGAATTCGATGTTGACAGCTCAATTACAACAGGCTTCAGGGTGTGTAACAGTTACTCTAAGGCACTCTGGAGGAAATTCATACCAGTTTAAGACATCTTATTGAACTGTGTCCAGGTGTGTCGGGGGAACAGGTGGAATACCTCTTGTAGGAATATATTATTATTATATTGTTATTTGGAGTTGTGTTGATAAATACTAATGGGGTGTGTAGACTCCCTTGACTTCCATAACTGTTGAGGATATGAACAAAAATATATGAAAGTAAAACGGCATGGTTGTGGGTGTATGTGTACTGTACATGTGTTATGTTGCCTCCAGGGTTTCTGAATAACCGATTAAGAGACTGAATGATGTATCTTTTTACACACACACACACACACACACACACACACACACACCACACCACACGTAACTGACCCGTTGATTACTGTAACACAAACACGATTAACATTCACTTCAATATTATTAAAATTCCTGACAAAAAATTGGACTAGAGGTAAAAATTGAGGCACAGAGATTACCAACCAATCAGGGTAGAGAACACAACTCAGGACCAGCGTGTATTAGTGGGCTCTAAAACCCAAGTTCTTACGATCCCATTTTTCAAGTCAAATAATTTATCTTTTGTTATCGGGAGTTTGTCATTGGCGTGGCAGTGAAAGATTGGCAATTTCCAGCAGGCCTTTCCCGCTCCTGTCAGCAGTGTATCTCAGACAGCTCAGTCGTGATGAATTGTGTCCACTGATTTAGATGGATTGTGGTGGTGGTGGTGACGGAGACTCGCCAGATACCAAGTTTTCTTCCACCTAGAACTTTAGTTGCTGAAGAAGACTTTGTGTCGTAATAATAGTGTGAGGGAGGCGCCGGGTACACCCTCAGTTACCATCACTATCGATCAAACACATCGGTGTGCATTCTCATTATACTGATTTCTTTTCACTTGAGATTTTCATCTTATTCTTTGAGATTTATCAGTTCCAAGTTCCTCCAGTCATTATGGCTTTGGAAATGGCTTCTGAAAAGTTCGTACGATGTCTTTCGCAAAGTTGGGGATGTGAGCACTTCTTCAGTTGGTTCACTTCAGATGCGACACAGTATTAGTGACTGAGGTTGCGTCGAAATTATACTACGATTTTACCGTCAGGATGATGGAGTTAATCTACGAGTCTCCGAGCATCTCCCGCCCTGGACTGGTCGGCCATCACTCACAACCACACTTCACCGTAACTTTCTTCGTACATAATTATTCACCTTATTTATAGTACAGCAATATCCCATAACAGCGCGAGAGTCATCCACAGTGCATATGTTCCTCTTATGTAAACATTATATTAATAAACATAGCTAAATTAGTCTCGGCATTGAGTTTATTCCCCCACCGAATATTGTTCCTTACCGCTGTGCTACATTTATTGAAGGAGTGACCAACTTCCTCACTGTACTATCGCAGAACGAGGGATATACAGTATGTGTCTACCCACGCCCTTGATTTAAATAAACAACTGTCCTCATGTGTAGAACGCGGCTTGCCCTCTCGTCTGTCTGTCCGCCCTTGCGTGAACGACCATTACATCACCGGTCGCCGAGTTTGTGTCCCGACCCAGGACGCCCGAGAGAAGTTTGGCAGCACCCCCACGACCAGGTGTTATAATGTTGAGAATGTTTATATACCTAATCGAGTTTTTAGTTGACGGTACGAGCTCCACCCTCCCTTGCAGCTCATTGGCTCATACATAATATTCGATTAATATTGATATCCAGTATAGTAAATAAATTCTTATATAACTGTGAACGATGCCCAGTTCTGGCTCATTTTTATGCCAATTTTAATGTATGTAAATATATAACTGCTTGAAAACATTAACTTTCAAGATACAACACGAGTGGAATAAAAGTTTGAAATAAAGAATATTTACCGTAGAAGTCACAAACAAATTTACGCTTTCGGAGAAGGGGGCTGGGCTCTTGGCCTGGTACACACACACACACACACACACACACACACACACACACACACACACACACACACACACACACACACACACACACACACACACACACACACACACTCACACACACACACACACAAAAATCACCAAGGTGGTGTGTGTTTTTTCTGATACGATAAATTTCTAGATAATTTTACATCCTTTGAACCAAAAGATGGTGGCCAGGTCTTCCTCTCAAGGTATCAACTTGTAAACAACTTTACACTGTCTCGGCAACAGACGGAATGGTGCTGTGAGGGCGAGAGGAGGAGGAGGGTGCTGTGAGGGCGGAGGAGGAGGAGGAGGAGGAGGAGGAGGAGCTGTGAGGGAGGAGGAGGAGGGAGAGGAGGAGGAGCTGTGGGGAGGAGGGAGGAGGGAGGAGGGAGCTGTAGGGAGCGAGAGGAGGAGGAGGGAGCTGTGAGGGGCGAGGGAGGAGGAGGAGGGAGCTGTGGGGGCGAGGAGGAGGAAGAGGGAGCTGTGGGGAGCAGGAGGAGGGAGGGGGCTGTGAGGGGCGGGAGAAGGAGGAGGGAGCTGTGGGGGGCGAGGAGGAGGAGTGGGCTTTGAGAGCCCAGGAAGGGTGAGGCAGGAAGGAGCTGTGAGGTGAGGAGAGAGAGAGCTGTGAGGGTTAAGGGAGGGGGGGTGGTAGTTACATACATGTTTACAATATAAACTGATCCTTAGACTGAATGAAAAACAATGACACGGACCCTAAGAGGCTATCACTGGTCCTGCTCATTCTCCGCGCGGCAACATAATGAATAAAACTCGGTCCGTCGATACAAAAGCCGAAGCTCTAATGAAACGTCTCCCAATGAATATCCCGTTTCACAAAAGACGCCATCCTTAGAGACTCGCCGGCCATCATCACTATTAATACTTCCTCTCGGGGATATTTCTCCCGACTCCCCGTTTTGTTAAGGCAAACGGCGGTACTTAACCATCACCACCACCTCGCGTACCACCACCCACTCTGGCGAAATGGCTTTTCTCTTAAGCGAAATAGACGAAAGACAAAGGGTAAGAGAGAGAGAGAGAGAGAGAGAGAGAGAGAGAGAGAGAGAGAGAGAGAGAGAGGGAGAGAGAGAGAGAGATTAATTTAATCACGCACCCTCTCTCCTCCTGACACTGCCAGTTGAAGCGACAAGACATGAGATCATACGCTCCCCCTAACGTGTTAAATAATAAGATACATCAACAGTCGACCCCTTCACTTCGCATACCTATCAGACGTGAGAGGGACACTGTGTTGTTCCTTGATGTATCAGTGTTGCTGTCAGACGTGAGAGGGACGTTGTGTTGTTCTTGATGTATCAGTGTTGCTGTCAGACGTGGAGAGGACGTTGTGTTGTTCCTTGATGTATCAGTGTTGCTGTCAGACGTGAGAGGGACGAGGTGTTGTTCCATGATGTATCAGTGTTGCTGTCAGACGTGAGAGGACGAGGTGTTGTTCCTTGTTGTATCAGTGTTGCTGTCAGACGTGAGAGGGACACTGTGTTGTTCCTTGTTGTATCAGTGTTGCTGTCAGACGAGAGGACGTTGTGTTGTTCCTTGATGTATCAGTGTTGCTGTCAGACGTGAAGGGACGAGGTGTTGTTCCTTGTTGTATCAGTGTTGCTGTCAGACGAGAGGACACTGTGTTGTTCCTGTTGTATCAGTGTTGCTGTCCAGACGTGAGAGGGACGTTGTGTTGTTCCTTGATGTATCAGTGTTGCTGTCAGACGTGAGGGACACTGTGTTGTTCCTTGTTGTATCAGTGTTGCTGTCAGACGTGAGAGGGGACGTTGTGTTGTTCCTTGATGTATCAGTGTTGCTGTCAGACGTGAGAGGGACACTGTGTTGTTCCTTGTTGTATCAGTGTTGCTGTCAGACGTGAGAGGGACACTGTGTTGTTCCTTGTTGTATCAGTGTTGCTGTCAGACGTGAGAGGGACGAGGTGTTGTTCCATGGTGTATCAGTGTTGCTGTCAGACGTGAGAGGGACGAGGTGTTGTTCCTTGATGTATCAGTGTTGCTGTCAGACGTGAGAGGGACGAGGTGTTGTTCCTTCATGTTTCAGAGAGCTGCTGCTGACAAAATATTCACACCTGTAATAGAATATGACTCGGTGGCGGAGATGGTAGAGGTGTAAGGTTAGGAGACGAAGGAGGGAATGAGAGGGTGAGGGAGAGCTGGAGGGTGGGGAAGGTAGGAAAGGGTGAGGGAGGGTAGAAGATGGCTAGGGAGGGCGAAGGAGGGTAGAAGAGGGAGAGGGAGGGTGAGGGAGAGTTGACTGGGGTGAAGGAAGGTCGAAGAGGGAGAGTGAGTGAGTGAGGATGAGGGCAAGTAGGAGAAAATGAGGGAAGGTGGGACAGGTAGAGTGAGGGAGAGTGAGAGAGGGTGAGAAAGAGTAAGAGCGGACCTGGAATTGAATGGGACAGGAGTGTAGAATGGAATCAGTGGGTGTTGTCTGGACAGAATTATGATAAGGGGGTGTTGGCTAGACAGAATTATTATTGTAAATATTATTATTATTAACTTTATTATTATTATTATTATTATTACTATTATTATTGTTATTATTATTATTAACGTTACAGGTAATTCATAGTTTGAAATACATACATGGACGAGTTGTACGAAGGGGAGTCGGAGCACCTGCAATATACTGTGTGTCCGTCACCCTAATCCTTCACGGAGATGGGGTGTGGACGGGGCCTCTTGACGCGTGTTTAGCGATGTTTACATCACAGATACAGTACCCTAAGGGGAGCCACCAGCCACACCCTCACCCTCCCGCCCCCTCCCTCACCTCCCCGTTCCCTTCCTCATCTGCCCGTTCCCTTCCTCACCTCCCCGTCCCCTCCCTCACCTCCCCGTCCCCTCCCTCACCTCCCCGTCCACTCCCTCACCCAACTGTTCCCTTCCTCACCTCCCGTTCCCTTCCTCACCTGCCCGTTCCCTCCCTCACCTCCCCGTTCCCTCCCTTAACTCCCCGTTTCCTCCCTCACCTCCCCGTCCTCCCTCACCCAACTGTTCCCTTCCTCACCTGCCGTTCCCTTCCTCACCTGCCCGTTCCTTCCTCACCTCCCCGTTCCCTCCCTCACCTCCCCGTCCCTCCCTCCCCACCTCCCTCCCTCACCTCCCCGTCCCCTCCCTCACCCAACTGTTCCCTCCCTCACCCAACTGTTCCCTCCCTCACCTCCCGTCCCCTCCCTCACCTCCCCGTCCCCTCCCTCACCCAACTGTTCCCTTCCTCGCCTCCCCTCCCTCCCTCATCTCCCCGGCCAGCATCCTTGTCTAGTGCCTGTACCGACGGACAATAACTAACCCATGACACAACCCTAACACACTATTAGCCTAGCACACCTACAGCAAGGCGGTCAGTCAGCCCTCTCTTACCTCCTCCTAAATTTCTTCAATTTCGAAATTATAATCTTCCTCCCCCCTCCTCTAATCTTCTTTCACCCTCTCTAGCTCTACAAAAAAAAAGCATACGTACACTACTGCTTTAGAGCACGTTAAGTGACTTTTGACTGACTGAGAGATTATTTCCAGCCTTCATTTTCCTCGCCTTGTTTTCTCCGTAACCGAGAGCGTGGGATAAAACTCGTGGAATTTCGACGGTATTTTAAGCACCATCTTATTACCGCTGGTTGAGTGAGCTAGTTAGAGAGGATCTCATCTAAAGGCCTTTGTGTGTCTTGTTTTCTGAGTAACAGCCTCACTGTCTCTTGTGCAGGGTGACGTGTAGGCGACCTCCTGTATAAAATCGTGCGGAACTGATGGCGTATTATAAAACTGCTTTCTCTGTCTTTTTTTTTGTCCGTGTGTCTGTTTGCCTGTCTGGTTTCAATTATACATTATCACTCATAACACTGAAACCCCAGAAGATTTTTTGTTATCAAACTTAGCAGCACAAGGTTAGGTTAGGTTAGGTTAGCTTAGCATAATATTAACATTATGGTATTTGAATTCTACAAAAAAGAAATACCACCTGGAGATAGAATACTGTTGACTTCCCCGGCTGGTGTGACACAGTTAGTCGAGAGACGAGGTGCTCAGATGTTAGCTCAGGTGACAATAAGAATTACTTTTACCGTTCACACGAGTTAACGAAGATCATACAACTCTGGTAAACATTCCACAGAGGTGAGGGAGGGGAGGTGAGGGAGGAAACGTACAGGTGAGGGAGGAGACGGTGAAGTGAGGGAGGGGACAGGAAGATGAGGGAGAAAAGGTGATGTATGATGGAAGGAGAGAAGGTAATACGAAATTCAGTATTTTAATTCCTTGTATAAAGTTTCCCTTCACAATAAAAATCCAAAGTTGTTAAGTCAATCTCTTTCAGGTCAGATATTTTCAGCATATAGACTTCGTTTCCTTCTTAATACCAGTGTAGAGTGTTATGCAATCAGTACCTACGTTGAAGTGGTTTCTTCTGAACATCACGCTACATAAAGTTCTTAATAAATACTCCCAAATAAAACCTACGACGACATTTTAAACACATCATCATCAAGACTCGTGGGAGGTGAAGCGCTAAGTCTTACAATCGGCTAAGAGACTGGACCTAAACACAACTGAACACTAAGACGACCCTTCCTGGCTTGAGTGTTCATTAAGGAGTATTGTAGCGAGACTAAATTAACAATATACGACAAAAGAGAGTTATTTTCTCTCTCTCTCTCTCTCTCTCTCTCTCTCTCTCTCTCTCTCTCTCTCTCTCTCTCTCTCTCTCTCTCTCTCTCTCTCCGTACGTGAACTACACCTCTGACTAATTCCGACCAAAATGCAACAGGCGGCCGGATACAAAACCTCGAGAATATAACCGGATAGTCTGTATGCAGGAGCTCACTCACTCGCTTCAGCTGTATAAGAGACGCACGTAGGACTGAGGATGATGAACAATTAATCTATGAACAAGCCGAGTTAAAGCTGCGTCTCAGAAAACATCCTCACCTGTGAACAATATCCACTTGTAAGGTAAGAAGAGGCGGAAACTGGACTGATGATGACGAAGATTATTATTATTATTTTTTTTTTGGGGGGGGGAGGTTGGAGGAGACGCGGGGAGACTTGGAGGACTGGGGAGATGGAGGTGGGGGAGAGTGAAGGGGCTAGAGGACTGGAAGGAACGGAGAGCTGCTAAGAAAGAGATCGAAAAGACTAGGAGACCTGACCTCACCCCAGTCTTAATCACCCCAGTTATAATCACCCCAGTTATAATCACCCCAGTAATAATCACCCCAGTTATAATCACCCCAGTTATAATCACCCCAGTTATAATCACTCCATTAAAAATCACCCCAAGTCTTAATCACCCTCAGGAACGAAATGGTTGTAGCCCTACCATCACGTGTGGCCTGAAATGGACTGAAAATTCCCTGAGACATCTTTTACCTGGGGAGGGGGGGGTGGACTCAAAGCCACTAATTAGGGTCTATAGAGAATTGTGGTGGTGACGAGAATAACAAAACTTGACCCGTCGCCTCTCCGTCTGTCTGGGGGTCGAGATCTCCTGAGTGGGTAGTACTTCGGGTTCTAGTTCCGGTTTGGGATTCTGACTACGGCTCTGGGTACTGTTTCCGGGTCCAAGTTCTGACTCCGGCTCCGGGTTGTAACTCCGGTTCCGGGTCTGACTCCAGTAACTCACCTAGTAATCTGGTTTTAAAGATTCATTTCCTATTGTTTTCTATTTTTGACGGCGCCCGCTTGAACCACTTGACGTAACAACATAATACCCTCGGTTCACAGTTCATAGTCGGAAATAATATTCGAGAGATATACAAAATGTTAATGAGTTTAACCTCAGAAACTTTACACCGACACATACATTTTCCTCTCAGTATCCATTTGTTATTGTAGACGAAGTGTTTAACTCTGGGTAAGTACTTTTAAGAAATTGCTTCCTTCTTCAGCTGCTGAGTTATTGCTTCCACTTTTCACTTTTCTTGGTTATGTTTTATCACACTTCAGTCTTATTCTCCTCTCCGTGATCAGATTGCTTGCATTGAAGACATTTCTTTTTTCTTTGTCACACACACACACACACACACACACACACACACACACACACACACACACACACACACACACACACACACACACACACACATATACACACACACACACACACATATACACACACACACACTCACACAAACAAAACTACTGGAACGCTTCTGATCGAATTGTTTTATTCTGTAGAAAAGTTTTTATGGTCCAATATTTTCGTCGGATTTTTATTTTCTCGTAACTGGGATTAGAGTTTTCAAATTGATGCTTTATTTCTATTTATTTTTTATTCTTTTTTAAGCTCCTATGATGTAGTCTGTAAGAGATATTAAATCTGTACATTTTTATTATTATTTATCTTTGTTTAATGAAATCAAGTAAAGATTCTTCTTGTGTATATTTTAAATAGACGGCGTAATGTGTCCTTCCTGAGGCGTAGTTTACTGTCTTCTGGAGTCTCTCGTTCCCTCTACGACTGACAGTGTCCCTCAACCCTAAAAGATGTGTCTCTCTTAATGTTTTAATTGTTTATGACCAGTTAATTGAAGCAGCTGAAGGGCGATAAAACATTATAACATCAACATTGAGTCTTGAAGCTCATTACTGTTGTTTATATTCATACGTCAGGTTCACACTCCCACCACAAGCTTCCCCTCACTACTTGATATACGGCCTCACAACAAACGTACATGTCCGGCTCCACACCCACACTGTTGACCTGTAAACACTGGGAGGAATCTGACCTATATATACTGTTAATGAATATGATGTATTTCTTTGTGTATGAATCTCTGTCCTATGTGGCAGTGAGAAGTGATACCACCCTCAGTGTCAAGACCTGACTGAATTACTCAGAATAGGCAAACTGTACTACAAGCTTTGTCAATAAATTTGTTAAACTAACTAAACTTCATCTCTCTCTTTCTCTCTCTCTCTCTCTCATTCCCATTCCTCTTTCCTTCCCTCCCCTCCCTCCTCTTCATCTCCCTCCTCTCCATCCCCCTCCCTCTCTCCCGCTTTTTCATCTCCCTCCTTCCGTTCCTCCTCTCCCTCCCCTTCCCTCCCTCTGTCCCCGTTTTCTCCCCCACGCCCTCACTGCCTCTCGCTGACACACTCACGCTTGTTGGTGTACAGTATCTCACAACCTCACAAACTATCAGTAAACATCTCGACTCCTGAACCAAACCTTTGACTATAGTACTAATATATCTTACACATTACTGAAGTTCAGAATAAAACTAATTTTAACTTGATGAATTATCCAGATTTATAAATATTAAGTCTACTGCTCCACCAGGCTGCTGCCACGCACACGCTTCCATTAGTCTTTACCAGATGTGTTACCTTCACCAGCAGCCTCTACAGGACGTCAACAGTAGCCCCCACGTATCCCTTCATCCATCACGAGTGTCCACGCCCGAGGCCACAACTCAGTCTATCTCTATCCTCAACATTTCCTTCAGCCTCGCCACAGGTCGCGAAGAGTAGACAGAGCAAAATTGTTTTTCATCGAACCTGGAGGGTTATGTGATGTAGACTGTGCCACGCTCTATCACACAGGGGGCTTAACTACATAAATTTTGGCGAAGTTGTGGCCGTGCGAACATGAGAATAAGCAATGAGGAGGAAAGGAAAGAAAAAAAGAACACGGAAAATGCAGGTTGACCCAGAAAGGGTGTGAAGCAACAGAAGAAAAGAAAAAAATAATTTCAATCGTTGGAATATTTTATATTGTAACCAGGATGTAGTGACATAGTGTTTATGTCAGCCAGAGTATTGATGTAACTCACAACACAATGACTGTTAACCTCTCAGCTAGATGGCCGGTGTATCGACTCAAGATGAAAAATCTCTCTAATACAACCAAAACCCAGGCTCACTTCCGTCGCCCCACGTCACAACGAAGCCAAACATAAAAGCTTCCAGCCATGAGAAAATAAACAAGAATCTAATCAGAATTTAATATTACATGTACTGTACACTCTATAAACCGGTACAGGAATATGGTCGAGGAGGCTGGCACAACAGTCACCGAGTGTTGTGTTGATGGCTGTGAGGACTAGAGTGGATGTACAGCAACACAAAGTAAAACCCTAGAACAAAGACAAACTGAACGAGAACAACACAATTTTATCCCTTAAATATTACATACCAAGATGTCTTCTGGGTAAAACTTATTTCCTGTTCTAAAAGTTATAATTGTAATATATTTTGTAATTTCAGATTAGTTTAATTTTTCTAGCCAGGTGCGTTTACCCATTTAATAATAAGAGTTAATACTGGGATGATCAATGATGCCTCTGTCTGTCTGTCTGTCTCTAACCTACCGTGTATAATGTCGACAACTTAACTGTGTGTATATTTGGGTCAGGAAACAACTACAGTCTAATTAGCTGGCGGAAATAATTACCATGCAACAATAATCACGCCAGGTTGACCAAAAGGTGGAAGTCGACCATTCATATATATCTCATTAAGTCTAGGATGAAGCCTTAATAATGATCTCAGGTAGATTAAGAGGTTATTAACAGCAGTTCATTCAGTAATTAATTGGGTTCATTATCATTATAAACTGTTACAAGACTTTTGTCGTAATTAACCCAAATAATTAGGTCAGTGAGTAATGAGTAACTAATCAACAAGGTTAAGAGAATTATGACTTACTGGGGTTTTAAAGAGATTTGTCCCGATGTACAGAGGACGACCCACAGTTATAAAGGTCAAAGGTCATATGGGCCCCAGTCCTAAAAGGCCCTAACTCTATTAGTCTTAAATCAACTTATACTGTTGCAAACCTTACCAGCAAACCGTTATCATAGTAGAGTAAATATCGAAAAACAGAAGTGTCGCTGTTGCAGAAAATTAATGTAGTCACCGCTGGACACTGTCTCATATCATCATTTTCTTTAACCACCAAAAAATCCTATTATCATGGCAACATCTCGTCAGTTTTGCTACGATTTACACCAAAATTTTATCATGTGGACCTTTTTACTTATTAATTAGATCTTACCAAGTTTAGAGCAAATACACAAACCCTTTCTCGAGTTACTTAGGTGACAGACAGATCGGGACGACCAAAAACAACACTCCTCCCTGTACCGCGCTCTCATATTACCAGATCCAATTAAGATATAGAAAATCAAACGTTAAATGTCGATCACAAAAAAGCACAACACTCCCTTTCATCTCCCAATAAATTCCCCACCTTTCCTATTCATTCCACCCCTTCCCTTTATTCACTCCCTCTCTCCCTGTTCACTTCCTATCGTCTTCAAGTCATCCCTTCCCTCTCTCACTCCGTCTTTATCTACCTATCTACTCAAGCTTCCCTCCTTAACCACTCCCTCTCTTCTTCTACCTTTGCGTTAATATGGTTCACATGGCGTGGGTGTACAACCTTCTTTTCTTCTATTATTACACGTTCATGATGTGTGGGTGGGTGTGGTCGCGAGTGGTCAGAGTGGGCGTGGAGTGGGCACAGCATTAGTCAACATCTCTCGTCTAGGGTTCGAGTGAGTGTAGCCGAAGTGTAGTGGTAACGAGATGGCATTGGAGCGCCTGTCTAGAATTTTTTTTTTTTTAAGCATGTTGGGGTAAAGACTCTCTCTCTCTCTCTCTCTCTCTCTCTCTCTCTCTCTCTCTCTCTCTCTCTCTCTCTCTCTCTCTCGTACACGGTAAGTCTTAATTTGATTTCTTCGCCATTTTAGGTCGTTCATCTTTGCTACAATGACCTCATTAAGTGAATTATCACATCTTAGAAGAGAAAAATGTTGAACTTACGAAGAATAATCCTTTGAGTACGATGACTTAACCCCCTGTTATAATGACTTAACCCCTGAGTACGATGACTTAACCCCCTTGAGTACAATGACTTAACCCTCTTAAACAAAGTCATCGTAGTGAAGGTGTTATAGGTATCAGTGTGATGGTGTAGGTGTAGGTGTGTGAAGCAATACACCTGAAGGACGAGTTAATGGGGAGGTGAGGGAGAGACAGACAGACAGTGAAGAGAGAGAGAGAGAGAGAGAGAGAGAGAGAGAGAGAGAGAGAGAGAGAGAGAGCGAGCATAAAGCATCATACACAGTGCTGAGGTAAGGTGATTATGTTGGGTTCAAAGATCGACAACTAACCGCAACGCGTTGTGGTTGTTTGGAAAATAAGCAGAAAGATAAATTTTGCTGCAGGTTAGGTTAGGTTAGGTTACGTTTGTTTGGGTTGAGTTTGATTAGGTTTGATTAAATTAGGTTAGGTTAGGTAAACAGTAGGTTAGGTTAAGTTAGGTTAGGTAAACGGTAGGTTAGGTTAAGTTAGGTTAGGTAAACGGTAGGTTAGGTTAAGTTAGGTTAGGTAAACGATAGGTTAGGTTAAGTTAGGTTAGGTAAACGATAGGTTAAGTTTTGTTAAAGGTTAACATTACGGTGGTTAATCATACGATAAATAAGCTGGGTGCCTAATCTTCACGTAAGCTTGTAACTCTTGTATCACCACTACAGTATACTACAACATCAACACCCGGAACCACAACACCACACCCGACTCGCTGTATCCAAGGTCAAGCGTTATATTTAGCGACACGTTTATTATCATCTCTAATACTCTCGTTAAGATAAGTTTTACGACAACACAAAAAAAAAGGCAATTGACTCATAAATTACTTCCACCAGCAGCGTCTTATCTTGTTTTATGAGCGTCTACTTGAAACAGCCCACGTGATGAAGGCAATACCCCATTATCGTATTACATTTTATCATCATTAAACATCCTGGCTATAATCTTGATATACTTTGATAACAGAGCCTCACCAGGGAGCGTTATAGGATAAAAATCTGACAGCGTTCGTCAGTGAGGAATCCGCCTTAGAACTCCAGGACGTCATTTATTGTAACTACTATAAATAAAACAAAAATATAGATACCAACAAAACACATTCCCAAAAGGATTTAAACCTAAAGCCAGTTTTGTGTGTCAGTTTCTGTCCCTGAAGTGTTTGTGGCCAACTGACTCACTTTATGATTCGAAGGCCCTGAGTTGATTTAATTTGTGATAGTGAATATTTGTCCATGTAGGAATAATAATAACACACACACACACACACACACACACACACACACACACACACACACACACACACACACACACGTCTATATATACTGTACATACGCTTAAAATGAAGGTATCATTCCACCTTTCAACCCCTGGAGTTAATCTTTAATTCCATATCACAAATTTAATATTACATGAGACGTGTTAAGGATTATTATATTCCCGGTATGATAATTATAAATGGTTTTTACATCCTCCATCTTCACCCACCTGTTCTATACTCCTTCCCGGTGTAGAATCGGATCTCATTAAGCGATTATTGCTACGGTGAGATGGTCTGCTATCGTGTAATCTGTCGTATAGGGGGAAATTAACTATAGGTTTGTATGGCCTTTGATCTATATAATTTCCATCACAGTAATAGGACCAGGTAATGTAGGTGTACGTGTAATTTTTAACCCTATAAAGGCTTTCCTGTATTAAGGTGTTGAATTCTGTAGGTGTACTGGACCAGATATCATATAAATGTTTTTGTTTTTCTCTGTGAGCACAAGGTGATGTTATGTAATACTGTCTGTCTGTCTGTCTGTCTGTCTGTCTGTCTGTCTGTCTCTGTCTGTCTGTCTCTCTGTCTGTCTGTCTGTCTGTCTGTCTGTCTGTCTGTCTCTCTGTCTGTCTGTCTCTCTGTCTGTCTGTCTGTCTCTGTCTGTCTGTCTGTCTCTCCTGTCTGTCTGTCTCTCTGTCTGTCTGTCTGTCTGTCTGTCTGTCTGTCTGTGTCTGTCTCTCTGTCTGTCTGTCTCTCTGTCTGTCTGTCTCTCTGTCTGTCTGTCTCTCTGTCTGTCTGTCTCTCTGTCTGTCTGTCTCTCTGTCTGTCTGTCTCTCTGTCTGTCTGTCCCAGGAACCTCAGT
Source organism: Homarus americanus (assembly GCF_018991925.1). Taxonomy (NCBI): domain Eukaryota; kingdom Metazoa; phylum Arthropoda; class Malacostraca; order Decapoda; family Nephropidae; genus Homarus; species Homarus americanus. The sequence goes on from NW_024712913.1 coordinate 1,103,199, forward strand.
GTTATAAAAACCTTAAACCCCTAAATTGACTCTTAAACATGTTCTTCTAAACTTGATGTACAGGTTTAACACAGACAGACACACTATAGCGGTCGTATTTACACAGACATTCACACACGTATTATGACACCGTATCGAGGCATCTATAAACACGAGACAATTAACACCCAATCACCATCTGCGTCACCATCGTTAAATGTTGGGTAGAAAAAACTGAATTTGATAGAGGATAATTTGTTTAACCAATTTGTTCGTATCTTTAATTTTTTTTTTCTCGATATTTCCATAATTTAAATCTTAGAAATGTTGAACGCTGGGGCGAGGTTTCAGTCCGATCCATTCAGTCATGTTTGTGGATTAGCGGACGGATGAACGCTTGAATTGACGGAAGGAACGACGAACAGAGAATTCGCACTCCTATTGACTAGTATGCTTGAGTGTAGTTGTGTATATACATGAAACTGTGTGCGTATGGGTATTTAGACTACATGTGTGTTTGTACAAGACTGTGTGTAGGTGTGTGTGTGTGTGTGTGTGTGTGTGAAGGTGGTAGGAGGGGGAAGGAGAAGGAACGACAATTAAGAGAGACAGGTGGGCGAGGCCGTGATGTTTACCTGTGTTGTTGACGTGGAGGCGATGACCACACATACATAACACCTCATCACCAGCCCCACCTCTACCACCACTATCACAAACCACCATCTTTTACATTACTAGTTCTACCTCCTTCTCCTCCTCGTCTTTGATTCTCTCACACTTCCTATCTGCCTCTTCAGTATCTCCTCACTTCTCCCAGAATCAAATTATCGTCCTTCTTCATACAAGCTCTCTGGAGAACAAAAATACACTCTTTATGTCTTTCTATATTATAATGACTCTTTTTTGTCTAGTTATTGACATGAAGAACGAGTGAAAAGATATCTGACGTCACGTTCCAACATTATCTGAATCGGGTTTTATAAAATTTAAAACTTCCTGCGTTATTTTTATTTTCCCGTTGGAGGATGAAAGGAAACACGAAGGTTAAGTCTCAGTAGTGTGGCCGTAGTGGTGAGGGTCTATGATACTGTGGTGTTTAGTCGGAGTTTTTTGTTCACATCTTTTACGAGGAGAATGTGAACGAGCGACTCTCAGGATGTTGACGGACCAATATATACGTGCTGGAAGGTGAGGAGGGAGTGAGAGGGATCAGGGGGGTCAGGGAGAGGAGGTTTTATGATGGGTTTGGCGGTGGCGGTGAGGGTGATGGTGAGATACTTGCTGGGTAAGGGTGTAGGTGTTAATCTTTTGTCAAGTCAGAGGGAAGAAGTTTTCCTTTCGTCACTATGTGTGTGAAGTACCGTGTTTGAGTCAGTACTTGCCAAGGTGTGAAGGAACTGCTACAGTACATTGATGTAAGATACAGAAAAGAAGGTTGAATCTTCTCCCCTGGTGTGGTGGAGACGAGACACAGGAGTAAACACTGTCCTAACTTGGGAACAGAAGGAGAGGTGTAACAGATAAAGCCACACACGCACGTACACGAAGGTTAACAAAGTACACCTAAACATGCATTCCCATTTATAAACACATTTATATGCAAGTGTACCAGATTTGTTATGGAGCAGAATATGAACACATACATGAACTATATCCCCTTTCATTTCCATAGTATAAATATGCAACACGTTGTTACTTTTAATAGTAACCCAACATATATTTTTTGTTCTCTCTCCCACAACAAGTTGACGCTCAAGGCTTCACGTCCATTAGGGACATTAATATACGACTGAGTGTTGGTCAGTAAGAGCTGTGGCCTCGTACCATGAAACGAACTAGTCCTCTCCATCTTCCTTATGCAAATATTAGTCTCAGTGGTGGACAGACTCACTTTACGGTGCAGCACTGGAGTGCCGGCATCATTAATGCATCTCCAGGTAAAAAATGAAACGAAGTTATCACGTACATTGTAAGAAATTCCCCTCGTACTGGCTTTCACTTCCTACGAATTGGTTCCCGGTGATAACTCGGATGGCTGAGTCCCCTTAGTATTAAGAGGATTATAATGTTAAGTTAATCAGTCAGTCATTCAGTAATTATTTAAATGATTTTGCAGAATATTCACATTATCGGGAGACTAAAAAAAGTGATGATATATCACACTGAATATTAAACCTCGCTATAAGAGGAAACAGTGTGTTCGGCACTAAACCTGATCGTCATCGCTACCTCAACTATAAAGTTAGGTACCCAGTCACAACTGCGTGGACTGCACATGTCCTGTGCACCAACTAATGACCCTTAAGACAGGACTGAGCACTCTATCTACTCGGCCGCTGCATCCTACGACAAGGATGAGGGAAACCAACTGAAAATGGCTAAAAATAAGTGTGTTGTCTCCGTACTGCCCCAAGCTGCCCTACGGGACCCCCTTTCAACCTTACCAGTACTATTTTGGTTCACATGAAGAGCATGCTGGCGGAGTCATTACTACCATAACTAACCTTGGTCAGCTCAGGTCATGATAAGGCACATGAGCTGAGTGTTCGTCTCCTCTCATCAGCTTTCGGGCGTCTAAAATATTCACCTTCACTTAATGGCGTCTGACAAGTGACTCGTCTGACTATTAACAATGTTGTCTGCTGACCGGTTGCTTCTGGCGAGTGACAGAATTTGTTGTAAATCTACTTTTGGCTGGTGACTCCTGAGTGATTACATTTACCGTGTGACATTGTAGTATGAATAACATCTTTGATAATTATTGCCGGTCGAGAGAGTCACTGTACACATTAAGTTAGGATAAACGTAATGGCCCAAGGTGTGACATTCATAAGGACACTTCCGTTAAGAAATTAAAACATACCATTTTGGAATACATATCTGAAGATCCAGGAAACAGTCCCGCTTATTAAGACACAATGTGCCAGGTGCAGCTGGGGCCGGTGGACGTGGCTGGGTATAATGAATATAGAAACAGCTTCCATGACTCGTCTCTTGTAAATTTAACTTTAATATCAGAGTTTATTAAATATTTATATTAGTGGGTCAGAGCCAAGGCAGAGTGTCAGATATCACAGTTGGTGTCTCCAGAATCTAAAAGTTTCGATCAATTTAGTTTTTCCCAACTTTGGGTTGTTTCAAAGTATATATATTACACTGATTTGCGAACTTTGACATTTTAGATAAATTTTTCTTTTACTTATTTATTATGCCCTCAACTACACGACATAAGTACGTCACTTGGGCCTAACTTCTTCCCTCTTTAACTTGATTTAGTAGTTGACCAACATTTGTGTTTACCTCACTATTTACAGTTTTCGCATGACATCACATCCTACCATAATGCAACGCGATTCTCTGACTGCCGCCATGACGTAGGTAAAGAGTAGAGACTATTAGACTCGCAACCGTCAACACCAACACGCCATCCTCGACGCAACTATGTCCTGCTGCAGCTTAGTTTACAACATATTACAATGTTATCCAGTAAGAAACCAGGTGGTGGTGGTGATAAAGAAAACACGCAGGGATATATTGATTCGTTAGGCACATCGTCACGGTCAGGGTATTTGGAGATTTTGAAACTTGTTGACAATAAATGACCCGGGTGTACAGAACTCCCAAATCAAAATGGTCGGTTAAACCCAGATACATTGCCACCGATAGTGAACATGGACATTGTAACTTACATGATTTGTACAAAAAGTGTTTATATACTTGATGAACTCAGGGCATACAAGTCATTAGATGCCGACAATTTGTTCGGCTGTGGATGGATTAAAGAAGTGAAGTGTATCAACTTTGGTGATAATATTCTTGTGTCCGGCAGAGTTCACCATCCCCAGAGTATGAATACCACGCACCACGCCTTTTGCAGCCATGGCTAATTGTCAAGGCCGGTCAAGGAGAAGACTGCAGTCATGTTAGTGCTTTATAGTATAGAGTGGAGTGATTCTGTGATACATTATTATTGATATTAACTGAATATATTACGTGTGTATTAAGCTTACCTTCAGTGAAATGGTCAAAATAAACTTTGGAATGTTTGGAGGACAACCGCCCTTTTCTGTTTACCCTAGAAATCCACAAATCCCTCCGCTTTGTTGACTTCCTGTGATTCATCTCCTTGATTATAAATGACAGCAGGAATAGTGTGGAATGATCGGGGCTTGTCTTTCTTCCTAGATGTATTGTGGCATCCAACAACAACACATAATTCACCATTATCTTGAACTTAGGTTTACAAAGTAGGCGTGTTTGTTTATGGTAGCGATCACTCTAGCGTGCAGCGTCTATAACTTACAAGATGGCGGACCGCGCACCAAGTAACTCGGCCCTACTTTTTACAAGCACTGAGACTGAATTCCTTTTATTTTCTTTCTATATTTTTTATCAAATTTCCGTCATTCCATATTATTATACAGACTTACCGTAGTTACTCTTACTCGAAACGTGATAAGAAAAAAAAGGAGTTCCCCCTACCACCATTACCTCAGCTTGTGGGATAATATAGTCATTTGTATGTGAGTCTTCCCACTGGCTCAGTCTCTGGCGGTGGTTCACTTCCGTAACTGGACAATGGGAGGTAATGTTGACCATCACTATGTGAACTAAACAGTGTGTGTGTGTGTACTGAAATACTTATAATTTATTATATTTTAAGACAAGTAAAAGTTCCTCTCCTAAGCAGCTCAGAGGATCACACTGCCTCCCTCCCTCAACTGTATTATGTATGCTATAACGAATCTAATTGGTTCTAGAACCTTATTCGTTATAGCATTCGTTCGTTACTGGATTAATCCGTTCCAGGCCCCCAAATACAATCACTTAACACTGAAAAATATAATATAAAATTGTAAAAATTGTAAAAAAGTGCATAAATATGCATCTAAACCCCTGAAATAAAGAATATCATTAATATTTGTAATAAAAAAACAATAAATTAGAAAAAAAAAATTAAATAATGTTTGTTGTAGGAGTTTCATTCGTTATAGCATTCTCAATTTTATAGGTAAAACCGTTCGTTATAGGAATATTCGTAGTAGGATCCGTTCGTTATAGCATACCCCACTGTATTATTAATATTAATATTATTATTATTATTATTATTACTACAAGTGATCGCGGGCCCTTCGTGCCCGGTGGCGAGTCCGGTGGTACAGTTTACCGAGGCGTGAAAGTTCTAACGCTCGTGCTTGGCTAGCACGCAACCGCTGTCCTGCTGACAGCGTACAGCGACATCGTTTTCCAGATGGTCGTGGTTGTTATATTCATGGTCGTGGTTGTTATAATCATGGTCGTGGTTGTTATAATCATGGTCGTGGTTGTTATAATCATGGTCGTGGTTGTTATAATCTTGGTCGTGGTCGTGATACTTACAGTATCTAATGTACTATAAGAAGGAATAGAATAAAGGTTAGAATAATTAGTTAAAGAAATATTCGCCATAAGGAGAGGTTAAAAATCATAAAAAAAATTATTATGAATCACCGATGATCATTCCGAGATAAATTATATTATGAAGAGAAGTGACCTTGATTCTGGTTAGATTAGTCACCATCTGCTTAAGTCATCACCTGTGTTAATTCGTCATAGTCATCATGTACGTTAGTCAGTCTTAGGCCCATCTCACATGACTGACTGACCATCGATGTTCTTTCCGCGCGAGGGTGTTAGTTTTCAATGCGTCTTATTATTTACGCTGGTGGATGTAAGACCTCCTACCCTCACTAACACAGCTATGGTCAATTTGGTGTTATTCTTGTTTATAAATGCCTTCTAATCTGTCTCAAGTCTATCCGTCCTGTCTATTGCCATCCCAACTGTCTGTTCGTCTGCGTGGTGTTTGAATGTAAGCCCGTCTGTACTCTTTGTGTCGTCAAATCTGTCTGTCTTATCCGTTGTTGGCGTGTGTCTGCCTGTTTGTCTAATGTGAACCAGTCAGTCAGCTGTCTGTCTGACATGTTAGTTGCCATATTGTCTATTTGTGCATGTATGAATCTGTCTATTTTGTCAACCTCCTGTCTGTTTCACTGTCTATATTCACCCTGTGTCTATTGTAGTCATCTTCTCCATGCATTCCTGTTATTATCTTTTTATCTCTTCTCCTTTTCCAACCACAGGAATAAGTATACACTGTAGCTGTAAGGTCGTCTGGTAACGTTGAAACTGTGCATCCAGACGCATGATGAAACTCAGCTCCCCCACCTGTTATCTCTAACTATTTTCTGTTTCCCCTTCTTTATTCGTTCTAGTTACTCATCTTCTTTCCTTTACTAATCCTAACAACATTAAAAAAAAAGTAGGCGAAGAAAAAAAGTGGGGGGAGGAGGAGGGAGCCGTACGATAACTGCAATCGTGGGCTGGGTGCGCCAAGTCCGTAGACTTGCATCGTTTTCCAGCGTAAATAAAATGGTTATGTAATGGCTTCCTAAAGAAACCATCGATATGGGACCAGGTTTGTTCCACTGTACGATTTTTTTTGCGATTTTTCCACCAAGTTTGATGAAACACGCTTGTGCCGTTTCGGCTGCCCAGAACAGACACACACACACACACACGCCTAGTCCTATAGTATATTAGATTATCATCATCTTACCCCGTTCTGTTAGGTGATGTCAAGGAGAGCGGTGACAGGTGCATTGTCTGGTTGATACGGTCTCAACAGCCACTCAGGTAGGCTTTATGGGAAGTGGCTGGCGTTTAAGCGTCTGGCGAGTTACTAGCAGCATGTTGTACAGAGAACCGCAAGCTACCAGCAACATATTGTACAGAGAACCGCAATACTAGAAATATGTTGTACAATAGCAAAAGCTCCATGAACAAGTTCCATGTATTCCCTCTGAACGTGTCTCACCAGACTGTTCATCAGCACCAAATATGTCAGCTGGACAAATCAAAACAAGTGTCATCCTAATACACGCTTGTAAGAATATGGCATTAATTTTGTTCCGTTGTAAAGCATTAAAATTCACTAACCAAATTAATAAACAAATCAGCATTGAATTTCATTAAAATAATGGTTTAGTAGTCAGATTATATACTTTTTATATATATGTTAAATTAGTGAAATGAGTATTTTGGAAATGTACAGACTGGCACGAAACTACTGGGACGAAACTATTTCATTATTGATATATTTTAGCATTTTGATTTCTTTCGCTAAGTTATATCTTTATCATTATATCCGAGACACTTTGCGAAAAAGCAATATGTTCCACAGTAAGTCATCCTGAACTATAAACATGGCAGGAAAAGTCAGGCAGTAGTCGAGGCTGTAGTAAGTGAACCTTTTATTAATTTTTCACATTATTGAAGTGTACGTGAGATGCGCGAGAGGCGGCCTGCAATATTGTGAGTGTTGTTCACGTGACCGTGTTGGCCCCTCCCCACACCACATAAGTCATGATGATCTGACCATTTTGCCTGGCAGTATGTCATATTCAGGTGTGACACAGAAATAACTGAGAAACAAATTCCCAACGACTCTTTTTCGACCAACATTACCTGGCGGTGAGGATATACCTGCTGGTTTACCGCTTTTGAATGTTACAGTTATGGCCCACCACCCCGCGGGACTCTTTAATTCGAAAAAGCTTCATATTCAATGTAAAAAAATATCTGCTGCATTTAGCCGAGCACAGCAATTCGGCCAGGGACTGTCTCCCTCCTGCTGGTGTGCGACTTTTTTCCAAGTATCTTCAACAATGTTTGTTATAGGAGAGAGAACTGAATTAGAATTGTTCACTATGTTCAATAGGCCAACAGTTCTAGCGAGACATAAACCTCACATGGTACACAATGCTGACCACCATTTTTGTAAATATTAAGTTCATGATTACATATAATGATTTTACCCTAAAATATAATACAAACATCTCAGTAGGAGCTTCGCTACCATCCCTGGAAAACAAGGAACTCAAAGATAATAAAGCGGCGTTCAGCCAGTGAGGATGAGGCAGCCGTAACAGTGCGCCTCCTGGTGACCGCCCACACACAAACACCTTGAGCAGAGCCAGACATGTTTGTTCCTCTCACGCGAGGCTTCCTGCTGAATAAGCCATAGTTACTAAGTCCAGGACATAAGTTTGTGTGAGTGTGGAGGAACACAGCCTCTCTCGGGATGACCGGATCACCAGGATTTAACTTTGATTCCTTTCTTTCTAGTGCAGAAAGGAAAGTGTCTGAGGTAACGAGATGGCAAGACAGCAGTTTGACACCGATTGTTAAATTCTCTGAATTTACACTCCTCCTAAAATTCACGAAGAACGATTGTAAATATAAATAAGTTACTCCTCCTCCTCCTCCAATACACGTAAAGTGATTTTAAATGTAAACAAGATTTTCAACTAACTGGAGATGTTGAAGTTAAAATTTGTCGATTTGAGAGTAAGTCAATCATTTGACGTAGTAAAGCCTCACTAGTGCTCCTTGCCCTCGGAAGATCCATGTACTAGGAGTCTTATTCCCTAACCTGAAGATGAGACAAATCATAATAATTTCAGTAGAGTTTGTTGCTGCTTAATGAGTACGTTACAAGTGTCATCCTTTTCAAATCGAATTACGTTCATCATTTTAGATTTAGTTTTCCACAACTCAAATAACACTAAGCCGAAAAAAAACGATATTTGAACCTTTTTGATACACTAAACTTCTGAATGAATTTAATTCGACACTGATAGTCTATATAATTTGCTGCAATTATCTAAAAGGGTAAGCGAGGCAGGTAAATATTGCCTCATGTTGTTGATATTGTTCAAAACAGTTTCCAGCATTCGAACTAATTCTCATTCCGAACCATTGAACCAGTGAAACAGTGAAACAGTGAAACAGTGAAGGGAACTTTATAGGCAAATTTTTTTTTTTGCACAACTACATTAAAAAGATTAATAAAAAATATAACTCCTTTAAAATGAATAGCCTTCGTATACTCGTCCCTGAATACGATATAACATAAATAGAATCTATACATTTCAATATTTTTTGTAATACGATGCATCAAAGATTTATTAATTAGTGTTCGAACATTACCTGTTGACATACTTCGTTGACCAGACCACAATTCTGTTAGAAGTGACGCCATCACAACAATGCTGGGTGACGCCACACAACAGTACTAGGGTGACGCCACCACAACAGTACTAGGAGTGACGCACCACAACAGTACTAGGGTGACGCCACCACAACAGTACTAGGGTGACGCCACCACAACAGTACTAGGGTGACGCCACCACAACAATGCTAGGGTGACGCCACCATAACAGTACTAGGGTGACGCCACCACGCAGTACTAGGGTGACGCCACCACAACAGTACTAGGGTGACGCCACCACAACAGTACTAGGGAGTGACGCCACCACAACAGTACTAGGAGTGACGCTATCACAATAATACTAGGAGTGACGCCACCACAACAGTACTAGGAGTGACGCCACCACAACAATGCTAGGAGTGACGCCACCACAACAGTACTAGGGTGACGCCACCACAGCAGTACTAGGGTGACGCCACCACAACAGTGCTGGGGTGACGCCACCACAACAGTGCTGGTGACGCCACCACAGCAGTAATAGGAATAACGCCACCACAACAGTACTAGGAGTGACACCACCACAGCAGTGCTAGGAGTGACACCACCACAACAGTACTAGGAGTGACACCACCACAACAGTGCTAGGAGTGACGCCACCACAACAGTGCTAGGAGTGACGCCACCACAACAGTTCTAGGAGTGACGCCACCACAACAGTGGTAGGAGTGACTTGCAATAACTGTCAATTAATACAATATCACAATATTGACATGTGAAACCACTTGTCAAGGTGGATAGGGTACAATGGATTAACACGTAAATAAACTCGTTTACTTGAGCTACCCATCTGGCAGATGGCAATATTGTGCATGAGTGCCACACAGATCATGATAGAATATGTTTTCAGTGTTTTTTTGTTTTTGGTTTTTTTAGACATATTACAGTCATGTAATTCAGTCATTTATATCTCCGTTTTGTTTACTTTTTTGTAAGGAAAACAATACTGACAGGTCTCTTTTATTATATCAATATCTGGTGTAACCGCCCACTGCAACTATGACCTCACTCAGACACCGAGGCATGGATGCGACCAGCGTGGAAGTAAGGCCGCGTCCGGTGGCGCGACGCCTCCCAGCTCTTCCCACGCCTCTAATGCACCTGTAATGACAGCTGCACGGCTCCTATGGCGTTCCTGGTTTGCCATGTGTGATGTCATTACTGCCCACGCATGTTCGATGGGGGTTTAATTCGGGGGTCTGGGTGGATGTGGCAGAACTGTAATCTCCGGATGTTGCCTAAACCACGCCTGGACTGCTCGGCGCGTGTGGATGGGACTGTTGTCACGGACAAAGTAAAAGTGCTCTGCCTCCGGGAACAGTAAACTCCCCACCGATGGAAGCAAAACCTCCTCCAGTATTTCCACATAGTTTTGCCCGATAAACCGCCCCGGACCAACATAAGCTAGCTGGCCAACACCACCTGCATGCATCCAACCGAATAAGCCCACACTGACTCGGCCACTCCTTCTGCTACCCACCACGTGCTCATCGTCAAATCTGATAAAATAATAGATGGAAATTGAATGTAATAATATTTTGGAGTTTTTGTATATGAGACATAAACACACACAAGAGAGAGAGAGAGAGACCTAAGGCTAAACTGTGTCTTCGCCGCCAAACGTATTTTGTAGTTCTGGAACCTTCACTGCAGAATGTCTTCTCATCGTAGAAGACTACGTAGTCCCAAAAGCTACTTGGTTTGTCGGCATACGTCAATGCATATTCCATTTTGGCTTCCTTGTGCGACTCGGTCAACTTTGGCTTTGTTGCAGGGTATGCGACCATGCATCGCATTGGAGTGATGCCTGTTGCGAACAGTTTGGGGGGTGCATGCTTGGCCAAGGTCATTGCGAATGTTGACTGCAGGTCTGAATGGATCAGCAGTAATGGCAGATGCAATGTTATCGAGAAATCCGAATGTGAAAAGGATTTAGGAGTAATGATAAGTAGGAATCTTAAGCAAAGTTAACAATGTGTATTTGCTCGAAACAAGGCTAATGAAGCACTTGGGTTCATACGAAGGAGTGTTAGTTACAAGTCTAGCGAAGTCATCCTGAAACTATATCTTGCGCTTGTGAGACCTCACTTGGATTACGCAGTTCAATTCTGGTCACCGTACTACAGAATGGATATAGAATCCCGAGAAAGAATTCAGAAGAGAATTACAAGACTAATCCCAGGCATTAGGATCCTCGAGTACAGAGACAGGTTAAAGCATCTTAATTTGCACTCCCTCGAGAGACGTAGAGTGAGGGGCGATATGATGAGGTTGTATAAATGGAAGTCGGCTAAACAAAGGGGACATAACAAAGGTACTCAAACTATCCAACCAGGAGCGAACTCGTAACGATGGTTTTAAATGAGACAAATTTAGATTTAGGCGCAAAATCGGTATACATTGGTTTGGAAATAGAGTAGTGGATGAGTGGAACAAGTTACCAAACATTATCATTAACTCGAATACGCTGGATAGCTTCAAACATAGGTTGGATGGATATATGAGCAATAGGGGTTGGGTGTAAATGGGACTGCCCAGTATTGGACAATAGGCCCGTTGCCGTTTCCTCCATTCTTATGTTCTTATGTTATTAATGTCCTGGGTGAGAGACGTAAAAAATGCGGGTAGTCTTAAGACAAATCTGAAATTTGCCAAATCGACGCCTCACCTGGGAAACGATCACTGTACACCGTAACACTTGGAGGATCACCACAAGAGAAGGTGTCAATACCCTCGAATTAACCCGACTGCAAACCTAGGCAGACAAGCGCCAGCGCCGGAAAGACGCTACCGCCGCCCCTCCCGCACTAGATGGAGCCATCCACATGTGCAACTTCTGTGAACGACTCTGCCGGTCTCGTATCGGCCTCTTCAGTCACCTTAAAACTCACCAACCTAGGTGACATCCTTAATAGCTCATATCATTGTATCATAGCTGGATGATCGTCATACTCGATTCCAAATGACAACAAAGTAGTAGTAGTAGTAGTAGTTAGTGTGTGTGTGTGTGTGTGTGTGTGTGTGTGTGTGTGTGTGTGTGTGTGTGTGTGCGCGCTAATATTCATGCAGTGTTTACGGCTGGACTGATTACAGAAATTCTTGCATTACATTACACTCGTACATCCAGCGTAGCGTCTGAACGTAATATAATAAAGTGTAATGAATGTTCCCTGCGCCTCTCTCCCGGGACGAACAGTAACAACCTGGAGAGTAATGAGGCTAGCTATATGTACTACAGGTCTCTCTTGTGCCAGTACAACGTCTTCATCTGTACTCGGCGCCTCTCCTCCTCTGCAGTGCGCCGCCTCCTCTGGTCCTGAAGCCGATTGTGTAACTGCAGACTAAGAACACAACAGCTCGTTTTAATCTTCTCACAAGTCTTACAACAAACATTTTCAGCATTTGTGGAAATTTATGTAAGTTCTCTTTTCACAACATGTCAACAGAGGACAGTGTGGGCTGACAGTGTTTATGTTCTCCATACTGTCTTCGGGTCTCCTGAGCATTAGGAACCTCTGCTAATTTCACCTGATGATTAAACACCTTAACGCTTAATGGAGGTGGTGGGAGTTAAGGTAGGACATATTTGGTTATGTTTATGTTTGGTTAGGTTAGCATTAGGGTGTTTAATCATCAGGTGAAATTAACTGAGATACCTAATGTTCAACACTCTTTCTTATCCTCTAGGAAGCGTAAAAACTCATTCCCGATTCTATAGTCGTTGACAAAGTCAGCGGTCTAACAACATTTATCTTCATACACTACTTCAGCTTCAACAATCTCAAATATCGACGGAAATATTCCACAATGAACTGTCATGGAGACAGACGAAGCGTAAACTTAAACTAATTACACTATTTTTGGCCAATCAATGTTGATAAAATTTAGCAGATGTAACGTCACCCGTCACCCGTCACCCGCCACTTGTCGTTGAAAGCCATTTCTATAATTTCTCTTAAGTGAAACATTTCACAGAGCCCGTATATTATTTGTCAGATGAGGTAACGTAAACATTTATTTACGTTGACTTAGAAGAACCAGCCAAACGCGGTCTCAGAATCTCTCATTCTAGGAAAACAGAAAAGATACGAAGCTTTGGGGATTCCGTCAGGGGGAAAGGGAAGCTGTTAAGTCATTTTTCTCGTCCAAGGAAGGATTTGAGGATTCGTGCGTCGGGAGGATTTTAAACTACTTCTTCTTCTTCTTCAACCTCGATATTATTTTTTTACGTTTCATTTACGGATATTGAGCAGCAGCATTGTACAAGATACTTCATTCAGCTAAAGTTCCTTCATTCGCTAACTGTTCCGTCATTCAGCTACTGTTCCTTCTTTCAGGCGCTCCTTGTTTCAGTTGTTCCTTGCTTCAGTTGTTGCTCCTTCATTATGCTATTGTTCCTTCATTCAGTTGTTGTTCCTTCATTCAGTTGCTGTGCTCCACTCTCTAACTATAGCTTCAATCAACAGCTTCACTCCCTAACTCTAACTTCAGTCAACAGCTTCACTCTCTAACTATAGCTCCAATCAACAGCTTCACTCCCTAACTATAGCTTCAGTCAACAGCTTCACTCCCTAACTATAGCTTCATTCTGCAGCTTCATTCTAATTATAGCTTCAGTCTGCAGCTTCATTCTAACTATAGCTTCAGTCAACAGCTTCACTCTCTACCTATAGCTTTAATCACCAAACTGAACTCCATTTAACGCAAATATCTGTAACTTCGTCAGATCATTTACAATTACTGAAGAAAAAAAAACCCACTGAACTTTGACATGTAAATATTTCAACATTAAAATAAAAAATAAAAATAATGAATAAATATATCGCAGAACTTTTAAAGCGAGAAAATGCCTTTATAAATGAAGCTTCGTATTGGTTGGAGTCACGTTCCTCGTCATTTACTCCTGAATATTTTTCCGTGGGTGTTTATAAGCACTTGTGTGTGTATGTGTTTTTATGTATGTATATGTGTGTGCAGATACTTCAATTTCATTTCATTCATGTATATAAATTCTATCTCCCGGTAGCTGGTGTGTGTGTGTGTGTGAGTGTGTGAGTGGCTTGTTAGCTGAGGCTGACAAGGGAAGGGGAACATGGAGGTAGCAGGGAAGTTTGGAATAGCCAGAGGAGGGAGGGAAGTAATAAGAAAATGAAATAGCCGTATGAGAGAGGGAGAGAAACAACCGTAAATAAACGAAGATACATAAAGAGAAGACGTCAATGTCTAGAGCGGTGACGTCAGGTGGACTGTATAACGAGCGATGACGTCACACCTTGTTTATACTGTGAGAAGATAAACACTGCTATGATTGGTGGATGGACCCTCAGCCCTCCTCCACCCACCCCACCCAGCGGGTTAAGTGAAGGACTGCCACAACCTCTCACGTTACCCAGAGACCCCTAACTCTGCCAGCTGGGACGGTACGTTCTTACATAAATAGAGAGCATCCTGGCACACAAGCTTAGACCCCTCTTGTTATTGTGATTATTCCACTGGCCAATAAATACTGAAGATAAATTTGTATTCCGTGACTCCTAGTGTTGTTATCAGAGTACAGGGCCTTCAGCACCATACACACTACCTACGGACTTGTGATCAGTGAATATATTATAAGGTACAGCGGATGAACGGCGGCGGGTGGTAGAGACTGTGTTGCTTTAACCTCCGTCTAATATAGGGTATTGTTGAAATAATATCTAAGCTTTCTTTATGTTTTTCCTTCCTTCACTGTCTGGTGCATTGTTGTGTGATTATAATTGTGAGGAATTGTATTCAAAAATAATTTGTCCGTTGTTGATAAATAAAAAAATAAATAATCATTCGTCTAACACTACCAGTCTTTTAGTTCCTCAAACTCTCGTTCCTACAAACTCCAAAAAATTACGACAATTACATGAATACGTTTCCTCTTCACATGTTTTCAAGTCAAGTAATATATTGTATATGAGTGACTTTGTATCCAGTAAGAAGAAAATAAATATTCCTTCAGAATAAAATTTGTTGAAAAGGGTTTGTTTACCCTTGAGAGTGTACGACAATTAAACCTGGGAGGGACTACTGAGGACCTGGCCTATATAAACATTGAATTTCCCTAACAGCATAACGAAGATGGTGGGTATTACAGGCGACTTATGGTGTATTGAACAACACCTTGGTCCGCTACCCAGAGACCCTCAATACCTCAGGGGAAATCTTGGTGTGTTTCAATGTCGGGATAGAGTAGCACCACAACACCTTCGGGACCGTCTTATCAGCAGCTGAGGACGTTGACGGTGGCAGTAACCAGTGTCTGCCTAATGAAAGCCAACCCCCCAAAGTCGCCGAGGATGAGGCTGATGAGGTATTAAAGATCTCCATTGTTAGGAGCGACGAATAACACAGCCGTCCAAGGTTGCTCAGCGAGGTTTACTGACAAGACATCAGTAGAAGCGACCAAACTCACTCTTGCTATCCTCCCTTCTCTCCCCAACTCTCCTCTCCGTAAACACGACGCACCATAAATATAATGAAAAGGAAGAT
Organism: Homarus americanus; assembly: GCF_018991925.1. Classification (NCBI taxonomy): domain Eukaryota; kingdom Metazoa; phylum Arthropoda; class Malacostraca; order Decapoda; family Nephropidae; genus Homarus; species Homarus americanus. The sequence continues at coordinate 1,118,785 of NW_024712913.1, forward strand.
TGGAGTACTACGTGAGACACTCGAATATTTTACACAACAAAACTTTTTCAATTGTCTTTTCTCATCTTTTTAAATTTACTTTTCATGTCATTGCTTCTTGTTCTTCTATTCTTTTATTCTCATTCTATTATAATTTTCTTTAGTTATTATTCTATTATTTCACTCTTATTCTATTGTTCGTCTATTCCTTCATTCTTATTCATATTATACTTTTTCTTTCGTAATTCTTCTATTTCATCATTCTTATTCTTATTATATTCTACCTTATTTGTTCTTCTATTCCTTCATTTTTATTCTATGGTTTTCCCATTCCTCCATTCTTCATATATTATAATCTTCATTCTTTGCATTCTACATCTTCCTTCATTCTTTTCTTTCTTTCTTTGTTGTACGAATGAACTCGGAAAAAACCACAGCTTCTTTCTACGGAGGGCGACCGAGAGCACCCCAGGGGACCGAAGACTCCTGTACTGTTTGTCCTGGTGATACATGGAGAGTGTTGCTGTTGTTGTTTGTCCTGGTGATACATGGAGAGTGTTGCTGTTGTTGTTTGTCCTGGTGATACATGGAGAGTGTTGCTGTTGTTGTTTGTCCTGGTGATACATGGAGAGTGTTGCTGTTGTTGTTTGTCCTGGTGATACATGGAGAGTGTTGCTGTTGTTGTGTGTCCTGGTGATGCTTGTTGAGGGTGACACCTATCACTTAGTTATGTGGATAGTTGTTTCCCACAGCAGCGGGTGGACCTGTTGTGCCCAAGTTGGATACCAAGGCGGGAAACTCCTGGTTGGGTAGTGTGAAGACCTTTGTTAGATCACCTTTGTTTAGCCCTGACTTCCATTTATACGCCTCGAGGGAGTGCAAATTTAGATGCTTTAACCTGTCTCTGTACTCAAGGTTCCTAATGCCCGGGATTAGTCTTGTCATTCTCCTCTGAATTCTTTCTACGGATTCTATATCCGTTTTGTAGTAAGATGACCAGAACTGAATCGCGTAATCCAAGTGAGTCATGCAACTAACACTCCTTTGTATGAACCCAAGTACTTTGTTAGCCTTGTTTCGAGCAAATACACATTGTTGTCTTGGTTTAACCCTTTCACAGCGGGAGGTTACCCTAAGCTGAATAAAATCGTCTGGCGGTAGCCAGAATAAAATGGCAAGTGCGTGACACACGGTAAAAGGGTTAAGATTCCTACTTATCATTACCCCTAAATCTTTCTCACAGTCGGATTTCTCTATAACAATGTTGTTTATCTGATCTCTGATTTCTCTGTTTACATCTCCCAGACTAACTACTTTACATTAAATTTCATCTGCCATTTTTCAGACCATTCGAAAAATTTGTTTAGATCTTCCTGTAGCTTTGTTGAGTCCTCGTCAGATTTAATTACACGCCCAATTTTAGTGTCACAACAAATTTACTTATGTTGCTGCCTACGCCTATATCTATGTCGTTTATGTATATAATAAATAATAATGGTCCAAGTACTGAGCCTTGGGGAACTCTAGTGACGTTAGCCCAATCGGATTTAGTGCCGTTAATGCTCACTCGCTGTTTCCTGTCCTGTAACCACTCCCTAATCCATTTTAGAATATCTCCTCCAATGCCATGAGCCTCCACTTTTCGTATTAGTCTTTCGTGGGGGACTCTGTCGAAGGCTTTGCTAAAGTCGAGGTATATACCACATCATAATCGTGCCCATCGTCCACTGATTCGAAAACAGCTGAAAAGAATGTTAATAGATTAGTCAGATAATGAACGCCCGCCTGTGAAGCCATGCTGGTAATCATAGATCAACTTGTGCTTCTACAGGTGATTTTGAATAGAGTTTGAAATTATTGCTTCCAGCAATTTGCCTACAATTGATGTTAAACTGATTGGACGGTAGTTAGAGAAGTGATCTACTCAATCTCCCTTTTTGAAAATTGGTATCACATTCACTAGCTTCCAGGATTCTGGTACTACACCCGTTTTTAATGACATGTAGGTCCTCGTTGACGAAGATTGGGGTGCCTTTCAGCTTGCAATCGTAGCCTGAGTTTTCTTCCTGGATCCAGTGCTACAGTACTACTGGAAGGACCTTGTTGTTCGACGAAAAACACGGAGCTCATCACACTCACGTATCACCCCTCACATTTCTGGGTAGTAGTCTCAATAAACAAGAATTTACAGATGCCAATGTTCTAAGGTACGGTTGGCCAGTAGAAGGTTTGCCCTCCCAATGCGAGTGTGGCTCTTCCTATGACGTCGATCACGCCATGGTGTGCAAGAAAGGGGGCTTCATATGTATGAGGCATGACGAAGTAAGGGATCTCCAGCAAATATGTTGAAGGAAATCTGCCGTGATGTCAGGGTAGAACCGACCCTCCTTCAATTGGACGGTGAGATTTTCCAACATGGGACTTCAAACACATCTAACGAAGCCCGTGTTGACGTCAGTGCTCGAGGATTCTGGACGCAGGGACAGCGAGCCTTCTTCGACATCAGGATTTTTTATCCCATGGCCGCATGTCACCGTAACCTAGCTCTCGATGCTGCACACAGGAGGAACGAGAACGACAAGATAAGGGCATACGGGGAGAGAATTCAGAACGTTGATCAAGGCAGCTTCACTCCTCTAGTGTTCACAACCTCTGGTGGGATGGGACCAAGTGCATGATGCTTCTACGCCAAACTCGCAGAGGTGATATCCGAACAGAAGCAGCAGCCCAGAAGTTATGTTACAGCCTGGATGAGATGTCGACTGTCCTCTCTCCTTCGGTCGGCTTTGCTCTGCCTCAGGGGAACGAAAGCATCGGCCCCAAAGCCGACAACTGCTGCAGATATTGACTATGAGGCAACAGTCACTGAATGCCGCATAGATCTGCGGCTCAACTAACTCAACACAGATAGGATAGCTACTTATGTATTAGGATATTTAATATTAAGGCAATAAAATGATGGCGAAGGTATGGCTTTTGGGGGAGGCTGGACGCCATTTATTAAAAAAAAATAGTAGTAGTAGTCATAGTAGTAGTAGTATAGAAGTAGTAGCATGTAGTAGTAGAAATACTAGTCATAGTGGTAGTAGTCAAAGTCATTAAAATTTTATTTCATATATAAATCCATTGATGACAACAATAATACACAAGCATAACAAAAGAGAGTCAAGTCAACAGGTGTATGAAAATATGTAACAAAAATCTTGTTTAAACACAACTATGACGTGAACTATTTGATTCAGACAAAACATTGTGTACAATACAGTTCTGAGAGATGAATAAACATCATCCAACACTATTTTCTTCTCAACATACATCAGTTTCGTCTTTGAATTTTTAATAAAAAGAGACAAAGTTCAATGTTTTTAAAAGAATAGGATTTTATATTTAAATGAACTAATCTAATGAAAATATGATCCATTATAACAACGTATAATAATATATCAGGTGTATGCTAATGTTCGGTCTCTGTAGATTATATTCTACACCTAGTGGACAGTGTGGCTCTTACAGTATTGTGTCTTTACTAACACTGACTAAACTATTATGAAATTCTTCTTTGTACAAGTGAGTTTCAACTTTTGACCAAACTTCTGTATTCAATTTTGGTGAGCACAGGTTAATTAACATATTGCTGGAATTAACAATTATATTCTCGTAGTCTCCTCTTACCTGAATATTGTATCTGTTAAAACAATTATTATTATTATTATTATTATTATTATTAGTAGTAGTAGTAGTAGTAGTAGTAGTAGTAGTAGTAGTAGTAGTAGTAGTATCTCAACAAGCGTTTGATAGTTTATGGTAGGAAGCTTCAGTAACTTTTTTGGTGGTTTTAACAATTATTAAAAGTTGACTTCTATTGACAGGAAACAATAAAAAAAAGCGAAATATTTCAGCATATATATTTTTAACATTAGTGATGATAAAATTAATTTGGACATAAATTATTAAATCAGAACTCAACATCGTTATTATTGTGTAGGTGATGTTGTGTTTGGTGATGTGCCTCTTTTGAGTATGGTGACGCGCCTCTTTTGAGTATGGTGACGCGCCTCTTTTGAGTATGGTGACGCGCCTCTTTTGAGTATGGTGACGCGCCTCTTTTGAGTATGGTGACGCGTCTCTTCTTAACACTATATCCAGGTTCAGTCTTCTTGGTCTCGTCTGGCTGATCCCTTCTGTGTGTCATCCATTAATAATTTAAATAACATCAGACATTTTATTCACTTTAATTTATCCACAATTTTACAATATTAGAAATGTGAGGCTCATCAGTTTTAACACTCTCTCTCACAACAGATATATTATGAATTATTGCATAGATTTATAGTCTGGACAGTAAAAGCGTAATACATGTTAGACCAATAGTAAAAATAATGAATTGAGGCCGTAGATAACCAACAGCTGTGGGCTTCACCAGCGGGTCACCAAAATAAACGATGTTGAAAAAGCAGAGTTGTTAATATATCTTCTTGGTATTTACATTTTACATATGTTCATAGTTTACGAGAAGGAAATTTAGAAAATAATGAAACATGACAAGAAGAAGTATGGCTCACAGAGGTTATTAAGACATTATTGATGAACCAAAACAATATTACAAATAATAAATAACGTCTCACATGGACTGCTCAGACATGGTTGGCTTTTTGAAACACTAACTTAGATCATTTCAGTAAAACCCTCTGTTGATAAGTATATACGGATAGTCAGTCTCACATCCCCACTGAGAGTCCAGACATACGCCTCGGGAACGAAGAATTTAGCTCAGATAATTTCACTTATATTAGTCCACCTTACCATACGGTTCTCTCGTGTAAAAACTCTTAATGACTGCCAACCGCACTGTTTACTTCACTGAAGGAATAATTAATTTCTACACGCCTGAGCATCCTCGGGGGACGGGGGCGAGGGTCAGGCAGCATAGAAGAGGTGCTTCAATAACTGTCCTAAACAACACTATGGGCTCCTGGGTGCTTCAATAACTGTCTCAAACAACACTATGGTCTCCTGGGTGCTTCAATAACTGTCCTAAACAACACTATGGTCTCCTAGGTGCTTCAATAACTGTCCTAAACAACACTATAGTCTCCTGGGTGCTTCAATAACTGTCCCAAACAACACTAAAGTCTCCTGGGTGCTTCAATAACTGTCTCAAACAACACTATGGTCTCCTGGGTGCTTCAATAACTGTCCTAAACAACACTATAGTCTCCTGGGTGCTTCAATAACTGTCCTAAACAACACTATAGTCTCCTGGGTGCTTCAATAACTGTCCTAAACAACACTATAGTCTCCTGGGTGCTTCAATAACTGTCCTAAACAACACTATAGTCTCCTGGGTGCTTCAATAACTGTCCTAAACAACACTATAGTCTCCTGGGTGCTTCAACAACTGTCCCAAACAACACTATAGTGTCCTGGGTGCTGTCAACAGTATAGTCTCCTGGGTGCTTCAATAACTGTCCTAAACAAACATAGCTTCAATAACTGTCCTAAACAACACTATAGTCTCCTGGGTGCTTCAATACTACTGGGTGCTTCAATAACTCCCAAACAACACCATATAGTAACTCCCAACAACACTAAGTCTCCTGGTGCTAACTGCCCCAAACAACACTATAGTCTCCTGGGTGTCTCCTAAATAACTGTCCTAAAACAACACTATAGTCTCCTGGGTGCTTCAATAACTGTCCTAAACAACACTATATAGTCTCCTTCTAATAACTGTCCTAAGCAACACTATAGTCTCCCTTCAACAACTGTCCTAAACAACACCATAGTCTCCTGGGTGCTTCAATAACTGTCCTAAACAACACTATAGTCTCCTGGGTGCTTCAATAACTGTCCTAAACAACACTATAGTCTACTGGGTGCTTCAATAACTGTCCTAAACAACACTATAGTCTCCTGGGTGCTTCAATAACTGTCCTAAACAACACTATAGTCTCCTGGGTGCTTCAATAACTGTCCTAAACAACACTATAGTCTCCTGGGTGCTTCAACAACTGTCCCAAACAACACTATAGTGTCCTGGGTGCTTCAATAACTGTCCCAAACAACAGTATAGTCTCCTGGGTGCTTCAATAACTGTCCTAAACAACACTATAGTCTCCTGGGTGCTTCAATAACTGTCCCAAACAACACTATGGTCTCCTGGGTGCTTCAACAACTACCCCACGCAACAAAGTGGTCTAGATTGCTAAGTTTGCCAAACACTGCAGCGAAACATTTCAGTTCACTCAGACTAACTTTGTTTTGCTATAGTTTGTTCTCCTGGTTTTTCACTCCATTACGTTCACTGCACCCAGGTAGCAAACACACACACACACACTCATACTCACTCACTCACTCACTCACTCACTCACTCACTCACTCACTCACTCACTCATAGTTACTGTAAATGAATGGTTATAAAATTATACTGAAAGATTTAATATGGTGTAGGAGAGACTTTGGGTACAGGCAAATGAAGATGAAGATAGTGGTTAATGAAGACTACAGTAGGTACAGTTTACGAGTCTAGGTAGTACAGGTGTGGTATGTGAGGGACATGACATTATAAATTAAGATCAAGACATTTGGATGGGGAGATGAAAGAGAGGCTAGGATAGTCTTTGTTGTATGCTTTCCTTCTTCAAATTTCCAAATGCCGTCTATCCATTTAAGTTGGTTTTTCTTTGAGTCTTTTCTTATCTCGTGGGATCCAGTCGAGGATCTTCATAGTACACTGTTGATCTGTTCTTCCTGAAGGATGATCGACCCACTGCCACTTCAGTTCCTTTACCCTTATAATAACAATTCCTACTTTACCTCAAGATCTCACATCATTCATTTCTATTAATGTTTTTTACGTGGCTTACGTGCTGTACATCTTTCAAGTCTTCCTCAGTTACTTGCGTGGGTCAAATACATTTCGTTTAGGACACTGTAGTATGTTACTGTTAGTATATTATGATTTGCCCGCCATAGGACCTTGTTAGTATATGATTTGCCCGCCAGAGGACCTTGTTAGTATACCACTTGCCCGCTAGAGGACCTTGTTATTATATGACTTTCCCGCCAGAGGACCTCCACCGCCTTCTGACTCACCCCATTAATATCCATTAACTTTCATATCCATCTGTTGACACCATTAAATATGTTCTATGACTTCCTCTCGTAATAAATTGTTAGCCTTTGTTGTGTGGGAATCTGTGTACCTGTTGAACACTGCTTCTGGTCTCATTCGTTTTCTATTCATAATTCTCAACTTGTTTTATTTAGTTACAGTCGTGAGTCCTGTAGAGTGGAGGAGGTGAGAGTCGTGAGTCCTGTAGAGTGGAGGAGGTGAGGGTCGTGAGTCCTGTAGAGTGGAGGAGGTGAGGGTCGTGAGTCAGGTAGAGTGGAGGAGGTGAGGGTCGTGAGTCCTGTAGAGTGGAGGAGGTGAGGGTCGTGAGTCCTGTAGAGTGGAGGAGGTGAGGGTCGTGAGTCCTGTAGAGTGGAGGAGGTGGAGGTCAGGAGTCAGTGGTGAGTGGAGGGGAGGTGGAGGGTCGAGTCCTGTAGAGTGGAGGAGGGGAGGGTCGAGCTCTGTAGAGGAGGAGGTGAGACGTGAGGTCCTGTAGAGTGGAGGAGGTAGGGTCGTGGTCCTGTAGAGTGGAGGAGGTGAGGGTCGAGTCAAGTGTAGAGGGAGGAGGTGGGGAGGGTCGAGTCCTGTAGAGTGGAGGAGGTGAGGGTCGTGAGTCCTGTAGAGTGGGAGGAGGTGAGGGTCGTGAGTCCTGTAGAGTGGAGGAGGTGGAGGGTCGAGTCCTGTAGAGTGGAGGGAGGTGAGGGCCTTGAGTCCTGTAGAGTGGAGGAGGTGAGGGTCTTGAGTCCCAGAGTGGAGGCAGGTGAGGGGTCGTGGAGTCCCAGAGTGGAGGAGGCAGGGTCGTGAGTCCTGTAGGAGGAGGAGGAGGGTCGTGAGTCCTGTAGGAGAGGAGGAGGGGAGGGTCGTGAGTCCTGGGTAGAGTGGAGGATGTGGAGGGTCGAGTCCTGTAGAGGGAGGAGGTGAGGGTCGAGTCAGGTAGAGGAGGAGGTGAGGGTCAGAGTCCTGTAGGAGTGGAGGGCAGAGGGTCGTGAGTCCTGTAGAGTGGGGGAGGTGAGGGTCGTGAGTCCCGTAGATGGAGGAGGTGAGGGTCGTGAGTCCTGTAGAGTGGAGGAGGTGAGGGTCGTGAATCCTGTAGAGTGGAGGAGGTGAGGGTCATGGGGGAGGCGGGGTTGGTGGGCTACACTAGGTGAGGGAGTCGGGGGTGGTAGGCTTCACTAGGTAGAGGAGGCTGGGGTGGTGGGTTACCCTAAGTGGGGGAGGCGGGGTTGGTGGGCTACACTAGGTGAGGGAGGCGGGGAAAGTGGTCAATGCTCCAGTTACAATCTCAGTAAAATGCGAGAGACAAACAATATTATCCCCTGGCCTTTGTTCCTGCCACCGCCTGAGAGATCAACTTTACCGCTGCGGTCACTGTCAAGGTGGAGGAATAAGAACTATTTTTAACATTTCTCCATCACGTTACTCAGCGAGGCTATGTCGACGGTTGAACCTGAGGCAGTTTAAGGGATGTTTTTAATAACATCAGAAGCTTACTTACAACTTGCTAGTCAACTCACGCTGCGTTCTTAGCTGAGGAAAACCTTGAGAGGTGTGTTCATCTAAATGTTAGCTCACATACAATTAGTAACAGGCGCAGGGTAATGTGGGTTTTTTTTATAACTTTATAGGACCAAGTTAAGGTTGAAGGTCGTGAGAGACACACACAAGTTAAGGTGGAAGGTCGTGGTTGATGAAAGACAAAAGATAACGTGGAAGGTCGTGGTTGAGAGACACACACAAGTTGAGGTGGAAGGTCGTGGTTGATGAAAAAGAGAGACGCAGAACATCAAGCTGAGTGGAAAAATGAGACGTAAGACACACGAACTACACAGTTAATGGATGAAATAATATACTGAACTTTAACCTTAAACAATGACGAATAGAAGAGAGTAAAATCTACAGGATTACAATAAGCTAAGTTATGTTTTTTGTCTAATGTGCACTGTGTAATACCTGTACACACACACACACACACACACACACACACACACACACACACACACACACTACAGATATATCGATTATGATCTCAAAAATTATACACCCGTTAAAAAAGATTCTCACAAATACTCATAACTTTTTCATGTAATAACATTTCTTGATATTGCAGAGTTTATCATGTTGTATCGTTAGAGGGAATTAATTTACAATAATATGTGTTTTGAAACTTGTGGTTAATGCTGGCTAAGCTTACCTGTAAAGACGATAGTTAAAAAGCTGATGTAGCGGAATAGGTCGTCAGTTTTATAATGATAAGCTGTCGAGGAGGTTGGCGGCGAACAGGAGGGAAGAGGAAGAGAGGGGGAATGAAAAAGTGGAGGAGGAGGAAGAGGAAGAGGTAGTGATTGAAGAGGAGGAAATAATGATAATGATGACGCGATGGAAGGGGGAGGAGAAGGAAGAGAAGGAGAAAGTGGGACAAGAATGAGGTGGAAATTGAGGAAGTCGAGGAGGAGGAGAAGACGAAAAACAGAATGAGGAAGATAAAGATAATAATGATAAACGGGAGGAATGAAATATGAGGAGAGTTAGTTGAAGGGGAAGGAAAATGAGAGTACATAACAGAGATGAATGTGTGAGGTATGTGGTATGAGGAATGTGGTATGAGGTATGTGGTATGAGGTATGTGGTATGAGGTGTATTATGAGATGTGTTATGAGGTGTGTATTATGAAGCGTGTCTTAATGAGGTGTGTTTATGAGATGTGTCTTGAGGGGGTGGTGAGTTGTGGACTGAGGTGTTAAGTGAGTGTGGGAACTATTAAACGTTCACCATTGTAGTGTTCAAGATGGCTGCAAGACACAAGGGACCAGGAGTGGAAAGTGTTGAGAGACGGATACTATTCTTTTTTTTTTTAGATTTTCATACGAGCGTTGTACCTTTGTGTATAGTTTGCAGGAATCCCTATTGTACAGTTTTAAATTATGTAAAGGTTAAACTAATACCTTTTCCATTACTGTTGTCGCGTTGGATTTACTGTACCTGTGATTTTTAAATCTTTGCTTGTATCGCGAGATTCTTAAATCCACTGGAAGAGATTAAAACGAAGGGTTATTTTCATGCCTGTAAACGAATAGTGTAATTTAATATGGTTGATATACGCTAAAGTGACCCAGGTTATGTGTAGTGAGGACGTGTACAGGTATAAACATGGCTGGACACGGTGCTTCACGATGGATAAGAGTAGATATGGCTGGACACGGTGCTTCACGATGGATAAGAGTAGATATGGCTGGACACGGTGCTTCACGATGGATAAGAAGAGACATGGCTGGACACGGTGCTTCACGATGGATAAGAAGAAACATGACTGGACACGGGATTAACGATGAAAGAGAACTAGTTTACGCAGCCTCGAGTGACTACGCGCTCTAAAATACATAGCGGAGTTTAAAGCTGAAGTAACTCAATTTTAGCTAAGGAAAAAGGTCTCAAGGATCGCCACAATCATGACCATCAAGGCAGAATTGCTCACTCGGCTCTGGGTTCAACAAACATGCGAGGAGGTGAGTGTGTCGTCAGTGTTTACTTTCACGAAACATCTCATGCTTTTATTGAACTTCTTCATGGGTCTTGTGTTGCATTTTTATGATTCTGCTGCAACCCCCAGAGGTTTCATCTTCGTTATTATTTGATGTTTGTTTGTGTGTCTTATCGACCTGTCTAATATACACACACACTTGAACACACAGTTACACAGTCTCTCTTACACACACACACACACACACACTGATATCGCTAATTCAACATACTGAGACATCTTCATTTCTCACAAGTAATATAAATTATATTTTACCATCACGGCCCCTCCCTGCAGAAAGAGAGGTTCCTCCTGTTATCTCTTTTACTTGTCTGACATGACACCACTGGCGAGACAAGAAGTGCATCCACCACCACCACCATATTTTATTTCTTATCAGTGTCTTACCAAGTGACGAAAACCTCAAAACGACGAAATGTTGTTTTTATATATTAATTAATTCTATTTCATTTTTTTTTCTGAAGATGGTGCGGATGTAAGAAATTGTATGTTAAAAAAATCAAAATAAATGGTATTATAAAATTCACAAATGCATTTTAGATTAAGTAAGAAGGGCCAAAAGCAAACTTGAGGAATTTCTTAGAATGAAAGAGAAGAGTTTATTCTATCCTCCACCTGGTGGCGTTTAAAGACTGAGGCACAGGAGGGACCTCACGTGCCTCTCAGTGGAGTCCTTGACCAAGATACAGACACATAAGGAGTCTTGACCAAGATACAGACACATAAGTGGAGTCCTTGACCAAGATACAGACACATAAGTGGAGTCCTTGACCAAGATACAGACACATAAGTGGAGTCCTTGATAGAGAAAAGATTTACCACTGGCCAGCTCAAAATTAAAACAATATTATACAAATCCTATAGACAACAACACTATATGACTTTACTACCGCTAATTCCACCCTATCCACCTCTATCTTGGTTAAGGACCCTTCCCTATCTTCCCTCCACCTCCCGTCTCCCCATCTACCCTCCTCCACCTGCCTCTCACCCTCACTCCCCGCCTTCCATTCTCCTCCTCCTTTCTCCCCTTCCCCACCCTCTCCTGTCTCCCTTTCACCCTCCTCCCCCTCAACCCCTCCCTCCTCCATTAGAGAGGAAAGTCCAGACAAGATTGCTGATTCTATTCAAGAATTCCCTCGAAGAATCTGTATATTTTTAAGCCAAAATATTTAGTAAAGAAACATTAATCTTGGACCTGAACTTCAGGGTGCCTCCCCCCCCGCCCCCAACCTTCCTCTTCCCCTTCTTTCCTCCTCTCCACCATCCTCCTATTTCTCCATCTTCCTCCTCGTCTCCGTCTCCTCCTCACTCCTCTCCTCCTCCTCCTCCCTTTCCCACCATCCTCCTACCCTCTCTTCTCTCCATCCCTCCTCTCTCCTCCTCCCTCCTCTCCATCATCCTCCTTATCTTCCTATCCACCTCCTCCTCCCCATCCCCCCCTCCTCCTCCTCCCCACCACCACTGAGCCACAACTCACGGTATTGTACAACAAGAATCTACACAACCACTCCATTACAAACATCTTGGTAAGAGCTCGATCCACACCTTCCTGCGTGACACACCATTACAAGCCTCTCCTACTGGCGTAATAAAGGAAACTCAGTTAGTGGTGGGGAGACCTGGCCAGACGTGGTGGTGGAGAGGCCTGAGGTGCAGTGGGTGGTGAAGAGACATGCCCAGAGGTACAGTGTGGTGGAAGACATGCCCAGAGGTACAGTTTGTGGTGGAGAGACATGCCCGGAGGTACAGTGGGTGGTGAGAGACATGCCCAGAGGTACAGTGTGTGGTGGAGAGACATGCCCAGAGGTACAGTGTGTGGTGAAGACATGCCCAGAGGTACAGTTGTGGTGGAGAGACCTGGCCAGAGGTACAGTGGGTGGTGGAGACCTGGCCAGAGGTACAGTGGGTGGTGGAGAGACATGCCCAGAGGTACAGTGTGTGGTGGAGAGACATGCCGAGGTACAGTGTGTGGTGGAGAGACATGCCCAGAGGTACAGTTTGTGGTGGAGACATGCCCAGAGGTACAGTGGGTGGTGGAGAGACTGGCCAGAGGTACAGTGGGTGGTGAAGAGACATGCCCAGAGGTACAGTGTGTGGGTGGAGAGACATGCCCAGAGGTACAGTTTGTGGTGGAAGACATGCCCAGAGGTACAGTGGGTGGTGGAGAGACATGCCCAGAGGTACAGTGTGTGGTGGAGGTGCCCAGAGGTACAGTGTGTGGTGGAGAGACATGCCCAGAGGTACAGTTTGTGGTGGAGGAACATGCCCAGAGGTACAGTGGGTGGTGGAGACCTGGCCAGAGGTACAGTGGGTGGTGGAGAGCCTGGCCAGAGGTACAGTGGGTGGTGAAGAGACATCCCCAGAGGTACAGTGTGTGGTGGAGACATGCCCAGGGTACAGTTTGTGGTGGAGAGACATGCCCAGAGGTACAGTGGGTGGTGGAGAGACATGCCCAGGGTACAGTGGGTGGTGGAGACCTGGCCAGAGGTACAGTGGGTGTGCCAGAGGCAGTGTGTGGAAGACATGCCCAGAGGTACAGTTTGTGGTGGAGAGACATGCCCAGAGGTACAGTGGGTGGTGGAGAGAAGGTACAGTGTGTGGTGGAGAGACATGCCAGAGGTACAGTGTGTGGTGAGACATGCCCAGAGGTACAGTTTGTGGTGGAGAGCTGGAGGTACAGTGGGTGGTGGAGACCTAGAGGTACAGTGGGTGGTGGAGAGACATGCCCAGAGGTACAGTGTGTGGTGGAGAGACATGCCCACAGTGTGTGGGAGAGACATGCCCAGAGGTACAGTGGGTGGTGGAGAGACATGCCCAGAGGTACAGTGGGTGGTGGAGAGACCTGGCCAGAGGTACAGTGGGTGGTGGAGAGACATGCCCAGAGGTACAGTGGGTGGTGGAGAGACCTGGCCAGAGGTACAGTGGGTGGTGGAGAGACATGCCCAGAGGTACAGTGGGTGGTGGAGAGACATGCCCAGAGGTACAGTGGGTGGTGGAGAGGTAGGATTACGAGGGTGATAACAGGGGTGGGGATGTAGTGTACATTAGGAAATTAAAAAGAATAAACAAAGTTCATGTCTACTGCACTTGTTCACAAAAGACATCAAACGAATCAATGTTCCAGAAAGTCAAAGGTTTTTTCTCCTCCTACTTCTGTGTATTATGACAGTAAATAAAACGATGTGTGTGTGAACAGTTATTGAATGCTAAAGAAAAAACGCTTCAAATCACCTCAATCAATCAGAGTACCTTCCTCATATCTGGAGGTTGGCGATCACAGTTTACCACCTTTAATGTTCTCGGGCTGTTTTTACCAATCCTCTAAGGTTCTGTATTTCTCTAGGGATCCTGTTTTTAATTTCATCCATTCATCTATCCATCTATCCCAGTCTCTGCCTTCCTCTGGCCCTCCTACCCTTAACTTTGCCCATTAATATTTCTGTTATTATTCCCTCATCCTTAATTATATGACCAAGTATTTAATTTTTCTTTGTCAGTACATTTCAAGTATTTCTCATGATTTTATTGCTAATCTTAGTATGTCTTCATTTGTTTTCCTGTCAGTGTAAATTATTCTTCGCTACACCTAAAGAAGGTTTAAAAAAAGATGACCATTTAGCACAACTCGTGGGGAGAGGAAACAAGAACACTCAACAAAACCTTAAACTGAACCCTGAAATAAGTAAACAATTTGTCCGTCAACATAATATTTTATAGTCATAACTTATCAAGAAAAATCCTCGACTGAATACTGGATCTCACCAGACGAGACCAACTAAAAGATAAGAAATTGACAGTAGACAGTTTGGATGAGCTCAGTGGACAGAAAAGACTCCAGACAGGATATGAGGGAAGCCTTCATCCACCAGTCTGCTAATGTAGGCTCAGAATATCCACTATAGCGACACCTGTTTAATAGATAAAAAATAATAGACAGGTCTCCATTACCGTTGACGTTTCATTCATCCCCTACCTGGCAGGACGCCCTCGGGAGTGACGAAAATCAGAATAGGTCACCAAAAATTAATTACCTGAGGAATAATCGACCCAGTTTATTTCACCTAATGATTACAAAACCTTAAAGCTATCGTAACCTAAACTAACTGACCTAATCTAACCCTCGGGTAGCGTTAGGGTGTTTAGACATCAGGTAAATTAATATGTTGTGCCTGACGTGACCTGGCATCACCTCTGAGGTCGTTGACACCACGTTATGGAGATTTAAGGCGTTTGTTGTAAGGCGTGTTAAGATGCACGGAATAGCTATTGCGTTAGCTATTCTGTGCATCTAAAACGCCTTACAGCAAACGCATTTAAATATGTAGGTTCTCTCTGAACACTCCACTACCCGTCTTCTTCTCCACAATCCGTCCTCCTCCCCACACTTCCTCCCTCCTCCCTCCCCACACTTCCTCCCTCCCCCACCTCTCCTCCTCCCACACTTCCTTCCTCCTCCCCACCTCCGTCCTCCCCGGAAGAATAAAAGATGATATCAGAAAATAATAAAAAAAAAACTCCTCGAAAGTTAAAAATCTTATTTCTGTTCTCGACAATAGTATGAAATATTGGGTAAATCGATGCAGTGTAAACATTGGCCTGACTGGTGCAGCTGCCTTAGTGCCTCAAGTAAACAAATTACCTAACTGTTATATTTTACAATCCAGCCACACACCCGTCAGCCGAGGTGGTGCAGTTTGACTTATGGCTGCTGCCTTCACTGTCTGGCCGTGTTGTCGTCCCTCGCCTCTCCATCACAGCTACTCGCAACACACTCCTCCAACACAACCTTTTCTATTTCCATATCACCCTCCAACACAACCCCTTCTTCCATAACCCCTCCAACACAACCCCTTCTAACATCACCCTCCAATACAACCCCTTCTAACATCACCCTCCAATACATGTTTCACATGATACATCTCATCATGGTAAACTATGGATCGACTAGTGCCTGTTTTCACTTGTCTGCTTGCGTCAAATTCATCAATAAGTTCCTTCCTAATTACAGTTTTAAGGGAGGGAGGGTGTGTGGCGTGTTGAGTCGCCACGTTTATTGTTGTGGTGAAAATATTAAACAAAGTTCCGATAATTGTTCAACATTAGAAAAAAAGATTCGTATTTTTTTTTATCAAGCAGGACCATGACACTACTGAGTTCTTGTTATAATGAAAATGTGGCACACAAATGCCCGCCAGACACCTCACTCATTAACACCTACATCACTCGACAACCTGCAGGTGATAAAGTTATAATGGCGCCCACACTTCTGACACACACTCATAAGTCTTGAGATATTGGCATGGTGAACTTTGTCTTCGTAGTAGTGATTTTTAATAACAAAACTAACCAACACATGATTTAACATTACTACCTAACTTTTTAATTCATTTCCTGGACCAAGTTGTGTGTACAACCTCTTTTTCTTGAGTTTATATTGAACGAAACTTTTTTAATGTCTTTGAAAGAATCTTAAATGGAATCGTAGCAGTGTTGTGTGGTGCACGGGTGTTGTGTGGTGCACGGGTGTTGTGTGGTGCACGGGTGTTGTGTGGTGCACGGATGTTGTGTGGTGCACGGGTGTTGTGTGGTGCACGGATGTTGTGTGGTGCACGGGTGTTGTGTGGTGCACGGAAAGCAATGCACTGGTGCAAATGGTGCACTGGTGCACGTATGTTGTGTGGTGCACGGGTGTTGTGTGGTGCACGGGTGTTGTGTGGTGCACGGGTGTTGTGTGGTGCACGGGTGTTGTGTGGTGCACGGGTGTGTGTGTGGTGCACGGGTGTTGTGTGGTGCACGGGTGTTGTGTGGTGCACGGGTGTTGTGTGATGCACGGGTCTTGTGTGGTGCACGGATGCGGTCCTGCCAACTCCTGCTCTTACACGCGAGGAATGTAATGACTGGGGTTTTTTTTTTCATTTGTAGCGGCGCAACACCTGTCTGCAATATTCTGGTGATGTGTACGCGATTGACACACACACACACACACACACACACACACACACTAGCAGGCTTGTGTGTGTAGTGTTCATTGTTCAAGGCTCGTATATGGTGATGGGAGGTTTCTGATGACTGAGCGTTGGTCTGAGTCCAGGTAAACAAGATCATGAACACACTGGCATGTCTCCCCCTCCCCCCCTGACCATAAGACACTTCGTTAAGTTGACCGGGATAATTGGACCACTTACAACACGACCTAAATCCCCGAGGGTGTAGTAAGAAAGCAATGAGAACGATTAAACCACTGAGTGACTGATGACACTATCCTCGTTCACTCTTTCTCACTTTCTTTTTCACCCCTCCCATCTTCCTACAACTCCACCTCTCTCACCACATCTCCATCTCTCACCTCCAATACTACCTCTCTCTCACCTCTTCTCTCACCTTAACCTACTACTCTCTCTCACCTCACTCTCTCACCTCACTACCTCTCTCACCTCCAACACTACCTCTCTCTCTCACCTCCAACACTACCTCTCTCTCTCTCTCACCTCCAACACTACCTCTCTCTCACCTCCACCACTACCTCTCTCACCTCCAACACTACCTCTCTCTCTCACCTCCAACACTACCTCTCTCTCTCTCTCTCACCTCCAACACTACCACCCCCACCATGAGAAGTATACAGTTGCATCACTAGCTAGCCATTGTTTGCATAGCGTCGGGATATACGAACTAGAAAGACACTCTGTTTTTGTCTGCAGGTTTTGTGTTAGGAGACGAGTCGCTGGAGCTTTTGGACCCTTCCTCTCGGGGTTACAGTAGGCCTTTGTTATGATGATAGAGTAAAAACAATGGGAAGGGTTCTATTATTGTTGACTGATGATTCGTAGTTTCATTATCTTCTGTTAATTTCTCTAGTGAGTGAGTAATCCTGGTATCTGAAGCGGCTTAAACAATAATTATATTAAGAGATACACAATATTATGTACTCTTTTAGTTACTTTCTATTTATTTATTTTTCCTAAGTATTTGTAATTCTGTTAATTTTTATATATTTTTTTTCTATAACTCCAACTACAGGGAAATTTGCACTGGGTATTAAGAGTTCAATAATTTTTTTCATAACATATTTTCTCCGTTTTCGATTAATGGCGCCAGTGGGATATTTTTGGGGTGTTTTTAGTTCTGTAAGTATCCAAGTAGAGGCGTTGATTTTTTTACTGAAGACTCAATGTTCAATAACTTTAGTACTATTTTTACTTTGTTACTGAAGAGATTTGTGAGGTATTGGAATAAACCTGTTGGTGTTTGTGTCTGTGTTTGTGTGTTTTTGTTTCTTTGTTTGTGTGTCTTTGTCTGTTTGTCTTTGTCGTGTGACTTTTTCCGCACCAGCGCTGATAACGTAATGAAGCATCCGTCGGTTATTTGTCCCAACTCTGACCAAACCTCATGGATAAACTTTGTTGGGCATGAAGTTAGGACTGAACTTTTGAAATGTCAAGATCAAAGGTCAAGATCAAAGGTCAAGGTCAAAGGTCAAGATCATTGAAATTTTCTGGAAGGAAACAACGTAAAGATGTGGAACTTGTTGCCTCAAACTGCTCGACGAAGGACACATGGGAAGCATCATTGACCTAGATAAATTAGAGGTCAAGGCTACAGTCACCATCGAATGCATTTTTTAGTCACTTATCTCAGACTCTTCATGTTTGGTATAAAGACGTGTTGAAGGACCATTATCGGTGACGTGAAATGACGTGACTAATGAGGGGTTAGATGTGCTATCTGTGTGTACTGTAACAACGTGACTCAGTATCAAAGTACTGCACCTTAATATATAACATAAGATCAGGTTTTACGCTAGACACCAAATGTTTAAAACTAGGATAAATCTATTGTTTTTTCTTTATGTTGTTGTTTAAAGGTGTTTCTGTGCTGCTAATATATAGGTCATTAATTCAGCCCTCGGAGCAGTTCTATACAAGAGACAACAGTGAAATATTAAGGACAGAAAAGTTCTTCCTTATTATAAACTTTCGCTTTAGATGAATGATACATTACCCGATGACTTGTAGTTCATGAATTTTGCTTAATTTTCCCGTAAGTTTAACAAGAGGGATTTTTTATGACCTTCCAAAGTTTCGTAATTGTATTTTATTGTCAGATAAACACACCGAGAGGGATTTTTTTTATTAAAGTCTGGTAGATTCATAATATTGTCGCAGTGTTTTATTGTTTTTCATCAACAAAATCTATAACCTGACCTGACCTAACTTAACCTGACCTGACCTAACTTAACCTGACCTGACCTGACCTGACCTGACCTGACCTGACCTGACCTAACTTGAAAGAAAGTTATTGATTTTCTTACACGTTAGTTACGTATGGTTTAATGTTCACACAATCTACGGTGATGTGAACTTTTCCATGTGCCACCACTATCATATTGCGCTCGCCCGTGTGTGTGTGTGTGTGTGTGTGTGTGTGTGTGTGTGTGTGTGTGTGTGTGTGTGTGTGTGTGCAATTATTATAGAGAAGGAATGAAAGAAAGTAAAGAGGGAGTACCTGATGGTCTTATTCCCGACCACTGTGAACCTCGCTGGAGAAGACCTGACATAGAGACCAAATACTTACAATTCATATAGATTGACAGACAGACATACTCACACAGGCATACAGATAAACATACAGACACAAACAGACAAGATAAAAAGATGGGATGGATAGATACAGACAGGCAGACAGACATATGCAAATTATACACACATCATCATTCTCAGCGCCCCGACACTTACCTCGCTGAGAGAGAGGAGGAACAACTGGTGCAATTCTCCTTTACTCAAGTCCTAGTATGTCTTGACTTACAGTATCTTGACAGCCTCTTTATCTCTCGCTATGCCCAGCCGCTCGTAAAGTTACCCTCGTCTGATATGTGGACCCGTAATTTAGGGAGCCAGGACTTCCCCCCCCAAATACAATTCTCCGTTCAGGGAAACCAAGAGGACTTCCGGCCGTTTGTTGCAATACCTATACTTTGTTGAATTCGTTTTGTTGATATGAGATTGGTGGTTATTGCCTTACACTAGAGCATAAGTTAACAGTGTTTTTGTTTTTGATGGGAGTTTGTATAGGATGAGGTACTATGATAATTAATAAGAGGCGTTTGGTGTGTTTCTGTTGAGAGATAAAGAGGTTGATAAAAAGGGCGGTAAGAGAAATGCTAATTAACTAAGAGAAGAAAAGATAAATTGGAAGGAAAGGATGTAAGAGATTGATAACTACAAGGAGGAGAGAGAGAGAGAGAGAGAGATAAAAGATAAAGTGAAACATAACACCGATTATTTAATTGTTGTCGACATTACCGAGACGAACGAAAAAAAATCAATTTCCTACGTTTTCACAAATTGTCAACTTTCTTCTTCTATAAATAAACGAGAAGGAAAAAGTTGACTATCTAGAACCGATACAGTGGTCGTTATCGTGTCCAATATAGCTAGTGGAGCAGTGTGTGTGGGGGGTGGGGGGGGGGGAATAATTTAAGCATGAACGATAACCTCGCTACTCTTAAGGCTCCAACCATGAAATTACCTCGTAACTGCTTCTATAAGAACGTATCTTAAGCGGCTACCTGATGCTAATGCGGGAATATAAAAACCAAAATGGTATCCAAATTATGCTAATACTCTAAACGTTGTGAATTAGGGGATGAAATTAACCTAGAGAGAATCTTGATGCATTCTGGCTGTGGGTTTTCAAAGTCTCGTTCAGTTGATTGGTTTCTCAGGTAAGTATCATCGGATTTATTATCATTTCAAACATACGAAGGAAAAACATTAGCCAGGTAAATATTTCCGTATAAGGAAAAACACATTACAAATCTTAAGGCACTAAGAGAAACATTACACAGAGATAACATTATAGGTGCACTGAAAAACCACTTAACAGTAGTAACGTTCACGCATTACAGCTGCATCATAACCACCGGGAGCAGAAGGTTCAGACCACAAGTAAGTTCATCTCCACAACAACCAGACAGCCCGGTGGTAAGACATTTTAGTCGGTCTCTTTGACGCCCACCTGACTGAGGAACACTGGCACGTGTTGTGTGTGACGCTGTAACTATGTGTGTGTGTCGGGGGAGGAAGTTCCTAATTAACTTTCTGCTTCGGTGTATTCAACAATATGATGCCTATAATATTTCCACAAGTACAGTATTAAGCAGTAAGTAATATCACGGGAGTTATCACCTTGGTGTAGTTGTGCTGTACCAAGAACTGACCTCCGTCCTGACAGGTGTTTACCGCAGTGATACTCAAAGTTTCACTCCAATTATTACATTGGCTTTTGGGGACATCGTTGTATATATATATATATATATATATATATATATATATATATATATATATATATATATATATATATATATATATATATATATATATATATATATATATATATATATTTATTTATTTATTTATTTATTTATTTATTTATTCGTCCCTACAGCCATACGTACTTACCTACATACAATATATACATCTACATAAATACATGTAGATGTATGTAAATACATGTATTTACAAACAAAAGACGGAATAAGCAAATAATTGACGTAATAAACAAGAAATGGCGTAATAACAAATAAAAGCCGTCACTGCTCTTACTTGTCGCCACGTGTCTTCACTCCTTGCCAGAACCAACCAATATAAAAAATTCTGCTCAACCATTTTTTATTTCTTTTGATAAGTAGTGACTCGCCTTTACAGCTGTGGGGAGCGGAGAGTTTCCTCGTCTCTCCTGTACCAGACACACGATTTATTCCTCAATGTCCAATGTTTTTTTTTATTACGAGTTTCCGAGAAAGTCTTTGTAGTGTGACTTGATGCCTGATAGAGAAGGTTGAGTGAGACACGGGGGAAGGGAGGGAGGGAGGGGGTTAGGTTTTGTCTCACATTACTCGCGTCTCTTCCGGGAGATCTTAAGAGACAACTATTCTGAGCTGTCTTGGGGGGGTTTAGTGATGCGCCAGATAGCTCAACATGTTATTGACAGATGGTAAAAATGGTGTTTATGCATAGTTTAAAATTATTGTTGTCAGAAAAATTTGGCTGTGACTAGACGCTTAAACTACGTTGATTTAACCCACATGAGTGTGATGATTTAATACCTTGAGTACGATGACTTAATCCCTTGAATACATTGGCTTAACTAAGACATAATACTCAAAGCGTTAAGACATCATCCTTAAAGGGATTTAGCCATTATACTCAAGTGTTTAAGATATCATGAGGCAATGTACTGAAGGGGTTAGCATTGTGTTCACGGGCTTAAGTGGTCAAAACTTACAAGGGTGAAGATCCTAGACAGTAATACAGGGTAACCATCCTTAGTAATAGTGTTACTTATTGTATTTGTAAGTTAATGTAAAGCAATTGTTTGTTTTTTCTTTTATTTTTCTATATTTTTTCGCTTTTATTTTACTTAAGATTCATCATAAATGTGTACAATTGTCTCAATAGTAATATCACTTCAGATTTGCTTTAAGTTTCGTAAGTTGAAAATTTATCTCGGACATGAATATATAGTACAAGTTATATCAAAGTTATTATCGTCGTCAAGTTTGTGTCGTAACTTATGAGAGCTAAAAATGTGTTCTCATATCCCGGGAACCTTCAGCAGAGCCGTGGTACAAGCTCACGTTAGCTATATTACCAGTGTTGTTGTTGGGGTTTTTTTCATCATGCGTCGGCTAATTCTTGTTAATATTGATGCTGCTTTTCATTTTGTATCGGTAACTATCTGATTAAATGTTTAAATTGTAGTTTCCATATGTTAAACCATTTAGAATTAGTATCTATTTTCCCTTGATAAACATTAAAACAGTTGTATGCTAATTATCTTCCCATAAAACCTTAAAACTTACTCATAAAGCGTTCCTTACCTATCTTGGCCAAGTGACGGATACTCTTCAACACCCTAAATAGTACAGTCAGATTAGGACATCTCTAAACTTAATTTACTTAAAGTTTTTGCGATTTTTTTTTACCATTACTAGTTTGACCTTCACTGAAATATAAAAAAAAAGTTACACAATAATGAATGAATAACAAAATCTGGCAAAACAATATCACATGTGTAGATATATTGGCTGTGGACTTTACTTTTTATCATGGAACATATCATACCGCTTGAAGGTATTAGTAATGATCATAATATAGGTCACATCATAAACTATTCTAATGTTAATATAAAAATAATCTATCTTGTCTCCTCTTAAATACCATCGTTAATGAAACTAATACAAATTGTTTCACTCTGCCACCTGTGTCATCAGTAAAATTACGGTACTGAACATTCCCACAGGTGACTCCCTTACATTCCCCAGACACAGAACTACATTTAATACCATGTTTCCTGTATGTGCATCGTCCTGTTCTACACCCCCATCTTACAGTTGCATCTGTTGATCTCAAGGAGGGCTCTAGGTGCAGCTGGTAAATTAGTTTGTATTGCTACATACTATATCACCAGCTACCATCCACCCTACTCAGATGACCCAAGGTTTATGCTCTCCCTTCCATCCCTGTATTAGGAGGTACACTGGTAAACTGTGATAATTACATGCTGAAGAGGTAGGTGGGAGTGACTTAACTTCCACAGGGGAGGTGCTGGTGGAAACTCTTTGATAAACTCTTTTATACCTTAACTCATCAAGCTCTTTCGTCTTTCGCGTTGCACGGACAAACTAATGTTGTCTGTCCTGCAGAAGTAATTTTATTTCTATTTGCTTCACTCAAAAGTGAGTAGAATAAATCAGTGTGTTTTCGAGAGAGTTTACTGGAATAATATTTCTACAGCGCCTTTCTTTTCCCAATGTTGTAAAAATGTGTTGTATCACACCCTGAAAGAGCGTGGATGAAGAGAATGTTCCTGCAGACATCTGGGCCTAGGCGTTCTTTTGTTTCGTGAATATTCCAAATTCTTCTAGTCTTAGTCATTTTTAAGCTCAGGCCAAAATAATAGGGGGTGTGAGTCTAACACGCCATGGTGGCAGAGTATTACCAATAGATGTGTAGTATCACCTGTAACTAGAGTGGGTGATAACAGCCTTCTCTACAATAAGGAGGTCAGCATCAACCTTGCATAGTGTCCTGAACAACTAACGCTTTCTAGTTTCTGGTGAAGGATATTAATAAATCTTTGCTTGCTTTAACTGACAAGAACAACTCCTTCATGCCATTATCAAGTGTGAAGCTCACAGGAACATCCCACTCTCTCTGTTGCCCGTCTCTGATGTGTTGTTTCCATAGTTGATGAACCACAGTCATAACCATCGAATACCAACAATGCTTTTCCATATCTTCTTGTTACATAGTTAGCATACGAAGCCAAGATTACTTTAAAGGTCTGGCCATGGCCCCATGGATGCGTTGTAGTAGGACCCTCTAGCTATTATATACTGTATGCTATATCCTGATGGACCTGTTTGATCTCTTCCAACATTTTCCCAACTACCTTTACCTGGATCAGAAAGTAGAGATGAGTCAGACAAGGCTGATGGGTAACTGCATAACTCGTAGATGAACAGCTCTGACCTTCTCCCTCCCAGTTAGTAATCTCTGACACAAAGGTACGGTTGGAGTCAAGAGCTCTTCAAGTACCTGAATTAAGCTGTTGTCATGCTTCTTGCTTCATTACCACAGCTTGATCTTTACTTTTCAAAGACAGATCTTGGATGGTGTTTCCAATCATTGATCTGACAATATGGTTACCAGTCTGTTTAGCTTTGTCAACATTGACTTACCAGTTGGTAGTCGGACCAGTGAGTGACCTTAATGGCAGGTCATCACTATTGGGTTGTCCTGGGTCATAAATAGCAGAACGCCTTTTTATCTTTCACGCCTCTCTGTTTGTCGAGGTTGTAGTAATTCATTGTGCTGTTCACTAGATGGATGCAGCATTCATCTAGTTCCAACACAGCACTGTGTATTGCAGCACAAGCTGGTATTGACAATAAACTCACTAGTTGTTGAACCTCACCTATTCCTTTGTCTCCCTTGTCACACCACCATATAAGTATTCAACAGTATAATACTAGTCCAACAAAACTACTCTACGACCCTTCACACATTGTCAAAAAAAATCTTTATCATCCTAAAAATGTATACACCCTACACACAGCACATGTATACCCGTTCACTGGCTGCGTTTGATCCGCAATATTGGCAATTTTTCTTCACGGCAGCCATTTGGACAATCATATTGGGTTTACCTATTTCCGGCAGAAATATTGTAAGAGACTTTTAGAATATTATTTTTAAGATTAAATTAAATGCATTCTAATGAGAACAACTGTGTTGCAACATGTGCTGGGCCAAACGTAATATTATATATCAGCAACATCTGCCGGCAGAGCTCAGAGTCGAAAACAGAATAGATAGTTACTGAAGCCAAGAGAAGCTCGTGTCATATTAATATAGGATCTTAGTTACTGGTGTACTGTACCTGCGGAGAGACGACCACCAAGTCTTCTGACGGTGCAACAAATATACCTGAACTTATCTGCTGTAGATCATGCATAATTAACGGTACCTGATCCATAAAATGCTATGTTAGTTTTATATCAAGTTATTTTATTTGTTAGTGGAGAGTATTATGGTGTTCCGTGAAATTACACCGACGAAAATGTTAGCTTTAGTGAGAGCGACGTCTGATGCTCCGGGGAAATAACGTGTGAGTTCAGAAATGTTCTAGGTCGTTTCTCCTGTCATACCACCATAGTCCATCTTACTGTTTGTCCAGGAACATTGCTCATTGGTGTGGTTCCCTGGCCTCACCCCCCAGCGTAACACCTTGTACAAGCACCCCAAGAGCCTGATGAGCGAGGGCGCGGGTGTGGCGGAGGCTCACAGTTTTTGTCAACTTGAATCACGGAATCAAAAAAATTGCTTACAAGACACCAACATTCTCACATCTCCAACTTTGCAAACAAAAAGTTAATTATCTAGTAATAGACTTTAGGGTGGACAGGTGATGATGCCTGAGGGGGAGTAACTACAGGTAAACTTGTATTCATTAAGGTGGCGGAGATACGCCTGACCCTCCCCACACCTCACCAACACACCTGACCCTCCCCACACCTCACCAACACGCACTCTTAATTGACCTAATCCACTTGATATTAATATTTCCATTGTAATATTATTAAATTTAGAGCAATTACTGAGGCAACGTGTGGTACAGCTGAGTGTGAACGTCCTGAGGTGAGTTACACCCGGGGTGGGGGGGGGGGAGCGACGGTGACAGCTGGCCACGCCGGCCATCACCTCTGGGAAATCAATAATGGTGGTGTGTCCGGGAAAGGATATATTTTTTTACTCTAACTAATTTCAGCGTTTTTGTCTGGTACAGTTGAGTGGTAGAGTATTTCCGTCTTTGTATACAGTGGCGGAGCGGTTATCATACTGGGTCGGCAGACTAAGTTCCAGGGTTAGTCGACAGTGAGGAAGCAATGTTTATCAGACACTCTATGTGAACTGTTAACGAAGGTGGTGACACACAAAACCTTCTCTAATGTATAAATCAACCTCACCAATAATTGCTGCTGATCAATTTTAGAATGTTTCTGAAAAAACATGTACTTTCTTCCATAAAAATTATCAATATACAATTTCAGGAATACAAATGAAACAACCAGACAACCTTCAGACGCTCTCATCTGAAAGTGACATCTGACCCGGACAAAAGAAGCCAGTTTCCTTGGTGAGAATGAGGTGGGAGGAGAGGCAGGGAGGGAGGGAGGAGAGTGTTGGGGGAAGAGGCAGGAGGTGGGAGGCAGGAGAGGCAAGGGGGTGGGGCAGGAGGTGCTGGGGAGGCAAGAGGGTGGGGGCAGGAGGGCAAGGGGTGGGGGCAGGAGGTGCTGGGGGAGGCAGGGGGGTGGGGGGCAGGAGGAGGTGCTGGAAGGGTCAGGGGGGGGGGCAGAGAGGCAAGGCGGTGGGGGGCAGGAGAGTGCTGGGGGAGGCGGCAGGGGGGAGAGTGGGGCAGGGGTCATTTCTTGTGTTGGTCACATACACATGTCTACTATACTAGCTCTCTGGTGAAGCCCTATATTATATATGCTAAAGATTTATTGCCACAGTATGCCGTATATACCTCCTGGGGAAGTAGAGAGTCGCGCAGTTTATTCACAAGAAAAAATATACAAAGTAACATTATTCACTGTACGCAGGGCTATAATACTATGTAGTTGATGCACAATATGTTAACAACTAGTTTGTACACTGAATCATACTGAATCAGTCTGACTGCTGTAAACACAAAAGCACGTGAATAACAACGCAAAATATCTCAGCTCCCAGGTGTGGGCTGCTGCAGGTAAACAGCTTTAACTCGTTGTGGTGTAATCCCTCCCACATAACTCTGCTATTGTGTCTCATCTCCCTCATGTGACCTGTGACACATTACACCACTGCCTCACTACTATGTAAACTTCTCCCTCTTGATGAAGTAAAATTTAAAGAACTCGTTTTATCCTTAGGCTATTAGACTATTAATTAAGTTTGTTTACCTCACAAGCCCGGCCAGGAAGGTTACGGTCATTAAGTAAACACGTGAGAGTTAGCCTAAAGTGGTCAGGTAAATTTCTCACTCGGTGCGCACCATCAATGAGGGATTATTTATATACGAAAATAATTATATCTTAAATGAGAAAGTTAAAGAAGTGATACCAAGGACTGAAGCACTTTTACTTGTATGAGGGGAGGAATATGAGGGAGCAGGACGCCTCATCAAAGAACAGGACGCTTCATGAGGGAGCAGGACTCTTCATCAAAGAACAGGACGCTTCATGAGGGAGCAGGACGCTTCAAGAGGGAGCAGGAGACTTCATTAGGGAGCAGGACTCTTCATCAAAGAACAGGACGCTTCATGAGGGAGCAGGACGCCTCATCAAAGAACAGGACGCTTCATTCGGGAGCCGGAGATTTTACTAAGGAGCTGGAAGGTTAGGCTTCATGAGGGAGCAAGAAGCTTCATGGGGGAGCAGGAGGCTTCATGGTGGAGAAATAAACTTCACAAAGGAACAGTGAGATTGAGCCTCAGGTTTTGCCCAGACACTGGTCGTTAGAAACACATCATGAGACTGAGACCTCACTTGATTAATCCAACTTTATCCTGGAAAAGTTTACACTCCTGGAAGTCACGATATAAAATGAGAAGAAAAACATTGGTGGAAATTTATTATGAGTATCAGTGTGAGAAGTGGAGGTGATGTACAGGTGGTGGAGTGGAGGTGATGTACAGGTGGTGGAGTGGAGGTGATGTACAGGTGGTGGTGTGGAGATGATGTACAGGTGGTGGAGTGGAGGTGATGTACAGGTGGTGGTGTGGAGGTGGTGTACAGGTGGTGGTGTGGAGGTGATGTACAGGTGGTGGGTGGAGGTGGATGCCTGGTGGTGGAGTGGGTGATGTGCAGAGGTGGTACAGGTGGGTGGAGGTTGTGCAGGTGATGTACAGGTGGTGGTGTGGAGGTGGGGTGTACAGGTGAGTAGGTGGTGGGTGGGTGGAGGTGGTGTGCAGGTGGTGGTGTGGGCGTGTGCAGGGTGGTGGAGTGGGTGATGTACAGGTGGTGTGGAGTGAGGTGATGTACAGGTGGTGGTGGAGTGGAGGTGATGTACTGTACAGGTGGTGGTGGAGTGGAGGTAAGACTCACGATGGATGTTGGTAAGACTCAAGATGGATGTAGCAAGACTCAAGATGGATGCAGTAAGACTCAAGATGGATGCAGTAAGACTCAAGATGGATTGTAGCAAAACTCAAGATGGATTGTAGCAAGACTCAAGATGGATGTAGTAAAACTCAAGATGGCATCGAAAAAAAAAGATCCAATGATTTTAGTAAACAACCTTTTAAAATCTTCCTTATTTTTAGTTTATTTTATTTTATTTTCACAATGATTTTATATTTAGTTAAAACAAAATGTAAACATCAAGATTGTGAAAGAGAAAAGTGACAAGGGTGATGAGCAGCTGAGACGACACAGACCGTAACGTGAGACCCTCAGAGCCAACACTCAAGAGACACCACGACAAAGACAAGTCCATCACCCACGACAGTAATTCCCGAAAGACATAACAACTCATCCCCTTGAGAATGTGACCCGTGAATTACCTAAACCTAACCTATGAACTAACCTATGACATTGTAAGAGATGGGGAACTTGACTTACCTACAAAACTATGGGTCCAATTAGAAAAAAATAGACATTATTCTTTGTGTGAAATATGAGACACGGAACATTGAGCAAACTGAACAGTCTCCACAATGCCTGGTGCTTGAGATAAGGGATATTATGAATGACTGTTTCAGGAACTGCTTCACCTTAGCTTTGACTTCGACCTTTAACCAGCGTGATCTGGATTCTGGCCTTATTCTAGACCTTAAGCGTGGCCTTGTCATCTCCCTTAACCGCCTGCAATCGGGGATACACACAGCACAAACGTGAATATCCTCGACGGACACTGGACAAATCTTAAATGCCAGGAGAACCACACACACACACACACACACACCAAACTATCATGACGCAGTACCCATAGATGCCAGCCGCCACTACAAAGAGTATCAACGTCTGTCTTAATTTTCACTGTATATACGTGTTTATGCCTTTGTGTAACCCGAAACGCTACCTAGACAACCTTGCGCTTGGCTGCCCTACATGTAAACTCCTTCCCCTCCCCCACTCCATCCTACCATGTGCAGGTACAAGTATGTGGGAGAATAAGAGCATGTAGGAGAAGAAGGGTGGGCGTATGTAGGACAGGGGTAATGGACGTATGTAGGAGGAGGAGAATGAGAAATGTGTTGTAGAGAGAAAGTGGATAATATGAGGGAGAGTAAGAGTAAGTGGGAGAGGGTGAGTGAGGAGAAGAATGGTGGTGGGAGGGTGTTGTGTAAGTGCTCCCTTACTCACCCTCTGCACTACAGTAATACCTGGGGTTTCCAGCAGTGTTCTCTGACGCTTTATTTAATAACAGGGACAAAATCACATTGGCCGCCATGACAGGCTGTCACCTGATAACCATTTGATTTAAATAGTGGAAGTATCAGTGTGGGAAACAGACCTTAAAATTCATCCTCGTTATATTGTTTTGTTGTTCGTGATTTTTATTTAAACCTTCTGGCAATTACTCGTTATTTATTTTCCTTTTTTTTCTTTCATACAGTGTGTGTTGTATTGCAGGGCCTGGGACGACCCTAGGGTTAAGCACTCCGTCTATGCTGTGCCCCCATCTTGTCATCCGTCCTTGGCCCCTAGTATTCCCGTAAGAGCTCCCTGTGTATATCTACCGTCCTGTAAAAAAGAAAAAATGACGTTGAATAATCTCAAATCATTTAAATTACGTTACGTTAAAGTTAGTTTAAGTTAAGTTCAAGGTTAAGTTACCTGAGAGGACACCGAGCCAAGCACCAGGATGGCGGACAATGCTTTGACGAAACCCTACACTGAGGAACGCCTTAGTGCTGGGCCTCTGTTAACGGTAAGCACCTCCGTTGACAGAGTTGTAACCGTTGTTTTATTTTTCAAACCATACAACGAATAAACAGGCAGTATATACATAAAAAAACACTGCCAAACCACCATAGTGCATAACTAATAGAGAAAAACAGAGCTTAACGTTACATCAGATTTCAAATTCTAATGTAAACGAGTCAATTCCAAACAGCGCATTGACAAATTTAACGTTGTTATTTTGCTGGGATTTTTCACTCAACATGCATATGTCAGTGATCCGATTTACCATCAAATTTTGTTACTGTCCACCGCTGTCCTGCAGGATAATGATTTTGAGGAAATATATGCAAAGCAATTTACATATATTTTTCATGTCATTGTGTCGGAAAAGAGATATATTCGTACACAGTCTGAAAGCCTATTGATGCCTTTCCGTGTGGGATTTATTTGTCTGCTCTCTCTCTCTCTCTCTCTCTCTCTCTCTCTCTCTCTCTCTCTCTCTCTCTCTCTCTCTCTCTCATATACACACACACACACACAGTTCGTTCTGGCCGAATCTACCTTCACATGTATTAATCATGGACCTTTGTATGTTAACACTCTACTTGATTACTTGTGAATGTCAGGAAATATAACAATAAACATCGCTGCCAACGAACCGTTACTATGGTAGATTAAACTCCAAACTAGTGATGCAGTTCTGAA